>NC_084468.1:116036287-116339318 GCF_027409185.1 Cynocephalus volans | reverse complement strand
TAACTAAAGACCACACATAGCCAAAGCAATTCTGAGCAAAAAAAAAAAAACAAAACTGGAGGCATAGCATCACCTGACTTTAAACTATACTACAAAGCTATAATAACCAAAACTGCATGATACTGACATAAAAACAGACACACTGATCAGTGGAATAGAAGACAGAATCGAGAAATCAACCCACACACAGCCATCAGATCTTTGACAAAGGCACCAAACATATACACTGGGGAAGAGACTGCCTCTTCAGCAAATGGTGCTGGGACAACTGGATATCCATATGTGGGAGAATGAAACTAGACCCATTCCTCTCACCATATACTAAAATCAACTCAAAATGGATTAAAGAATTAAATATACACCCTAAAACAATAAATCTTCTTAAAGAAAACATAGGAGAAACATTTCAGAAAGTAGGACTGGACACAGAATCCATGAATATGACGCAAAAAGCAGAGGCAACCAAAGGAAAAATAAACAAATGGGATCATATGAAACTAAAAAGTTTATGTACAGCAAAAGAAGCAATTAACAGAGTTAAAAGACAACCAACAGAGTGGGAGAAAATATTTGCAAAATATACATCTGACAAAAGATTAATATCTAGAATATACAAGGAACTGAAACAACTTTATAACAAAAAACAAGTAACCCAAGTAAAAATTGGGCAAAAGAGCTAAATAGGCATTTCTGAAAGGAAGATGTATGAATAGCCAACAGACACGTGAAAAAATGCTCAACATCACTCAGCATACGGGAAATGCAAATCAAAACCACACTGAGATACCATCTCATCCCAGTACAAAATACTGTGATATACAAAAGACTGTGAACAAGAAATGCTGGCAAAGTTGCAGAGAAAAAGGAACTCTCATACAGTGTTGGTGGAACTGCAAAATGGTGCAGCCTCTATGGAAAATGGCATGGAGGTTCCTCAAACAATTGCAGATAGATCTACCATACGACCCAGCTATCCCACTGCTGGAAATATACCCAGAGGAATAGAAATCATCAAGTCGAAGGTATACCTGTTCTCCAATGTTCATTGCAGCACTATTTACAATAGCTAAGAGTTGGAACCAGCTGAAATGTTCATTATCAGATGAGTGGATAAGGAAACTGTGGTATATCTACACAATGGAATATCTACTCTGCTATAAAAAAGAATGAAATACTGCCATTTGCAACAACATGGATGGACCTAGAGAGAATTATTATAAGTGAAACGAGTCAGGCACAGAAAGAGAAATATCACATGTTCTCACTTATTTGTGGGAGCTAAAAATAAATAAATAAATACACAAATGAACTGGGGGGGGGGATGGAAGAAGACACAACGATTACAATTCCTTGAAGTTGATCTGACAAGCAAACAGATATGAGGTTGTTGGGAGGTAGGGGGGGAGAGGGAGGAGGGAGGGAGGTTTTGGGTAATGGGCCACAATAATCAATCACATTGTATATTGACAAAATAAAATACAATTTTTTAAAAAAAGAATTATGTTTCCTGTTACCAATGCTGATGATAAGATCTCAAAATAATAGAAGACTAATATTGGCCTTTAATCATTGGAATAAATACGGACCAATTTATTTTAACAAATGGCAAAGTTGGATTTGTAACCTAGTGTGTTTGACCTTCAGAGAAGTAGGCAAATACTTAAAGAATATAGTGTTCCAGGATAAATAGGCAAGCAACCTTTGCTCAAACTATAAAACCCAGGGAAATAGAGAATTGATGACAGGCACCTAGACCAATAACAAATCATGACTACTTGCTCATTGTCTGGAAGTGAGTCATTATTTTTAGCCCGGGGCCCCTATGAAGGAGAGTATTTGCACCTAAGCACCTTCATTTACTTTATTAGACCTGCTTTACATGATGAGATCCTGGACATCAAGCCAGAACATGGTGCTGTAATGGGATAAGTCTTTGGGGGAGGACGGTATTGTGGGAGGGCTGTGTGTATTATGCCCATAGTAGGTATATGAATTGTCATATGTTTGGAAACATGTACTTTTCCTAAAATGAGAGCATTATTTCCTATCATAAGTGCTCTGTATCAACATTGGCACTCTGCCATTGAGAGGTAGAGTTTATGTCCTATTCCCTTAAACCAAGGTGGACTTCTGTGACAGTCTCAACTAATAGAGTATGACAGAAGTTAACAATGTGACTTTCAAAGCTCGATCAAAAAAGACAATACAGGTTAAGCCTGTTTCTCTCTTTTAGAATGTTTCCCCTTGCTATCCAGATGCTACAATTTTAGTAAACTCAGACTACATAGAAAGTCACCTGGCAGAAGAACTGGGGCTATTGCCTCTCACACCTAGCTGGACCCTCGGGTAAGAATCAGCACCAACTTACCAGCCTAGTGAGTGAGCCAGCTTGAAATTAGTCATCCAGCCTTCAGTCAGACCACTGTAGCTGATGTTGCATGCAACAGAGCTAAGCTTTTCCCATCAATTCCTATGTAAATTGGAGATTCATAAGAAAAAGAAATAATTTTTTAAGCAAATACGTTTGATTACTGTAACTTTGAAATAAGTCTGGAAAACAGGTAGTGGGACTGTTCCAACTATGTTCTTTATCATGATTGTTTTGGTCATTGAATACATTGCATTTTCACCTAAATTTTAAAATGTGGTTGAAGAAAAAATAAAAGCTTGTTGAGATTTTTATTCAGTATGCACTGAATTTAAAGGTGAATTTTTGGGAGAATTGATGCAGTGAGTGTATTGAATCATCTATTACATGTGCATGTACACATTTAGGATTGTTTTACCTTCCTAATTAAGTTTCCATTTTATCATTATGATATGTTCATCTTCATCTCTGGTGCTACTTATTGAATTGAAGACTACATTATCTGATATTTATATAGCCATTTGAATTTTCTTAGCTGTATTTTTATCTTTTATGTTTCTGATGAGAAGCAAGCCATCATTTATACTACTGTTACATTGTATGGAATGCTTTCTTTTTCTTTGACCAATTTTGGTTTTGTTAGTTTGACTACATTTATGAAGCTGTAGTTTTCTCTCATTTTATCTGCTTTTGGTTTACTGAGATGCTTGATTTGTAGGTTTAGATTTTTCAATAAACTGGGGGAATTTTCAACCATTATTTCTTCAAATATTTTATTACGGTCACATTCTCTCTCCTCTCCTGAGACTCTAATTAAATGTTTGTTTAACTATTTAATATAGTTTTAGAGGTTGTTGGGGGCGACCTTCATACTTTTTAGTCTTTCTATTCTTTATTCTTCAGATTAGTTGACATCTCCATTTTGTCTTTACATTTACTGCCCTTTTTCTGCAGTATCAAATATGCTAAGTTTGTAAAGTAAAATTTATTCTTCCATATCTTTTACTTTTCACTCTCAGAATCCATTTGGATTTATTTATAGTTTCCATGTAATTCACTCCCATTTGTTCACTGATTATGTCAATCTTCTTCAGTCAATTCTTTGATTATATTTTTAATAGTTTATTTATAGTCCCTTCCTGCTGCTTTCAAGATCTGGATAATTGTGTAGTCTCTACCTATGACTGTTTTTCTGTTTAGTATGGAATGTGTTTTTCTGCCTCTTTGCAAGTCTAGTTCTGGTATGCTAGACATTATAGATGTTGGATCATAGGGAGTCTGGATTATGTTATTTTTCTTTAAATAGTGTTGACCTTTGTTTTGGCAAGCAGTTGAATTACTAGCAGATGGTTTTGCTACTTTGGGGGCTTGTATTATTCTTTATTAGAATAGGTCTGTTTTGCTTTTGTACATAGTCATAGAGTTTAGGCTTTTTGCTAAAACATGCTCCTTTCACCCAAAAGGTGACTTTTCTGGGCTCTCAGTTGAATCTCTGCAGTGCTTAGAGAGGTCTCTTCATCTTGCCTGAGACAGAACTCCAACACTTCCCAGACTTCTGCAAATTCTGAGAGTTCTACTTAGCTTTAACTACACACCAACCATTCTTCACCAAAACTCATGGATTTTCCCTTCATGGGCCCAGCCCAGCTTATAGAGCCAATGTTCTATGAGGAATCCATATGCAGATTTGTGATGTCCTCTTCTTAGCACATCCAATTCTCTGGTATATTTCCTCACACATTTTGGCTCTGCCAAGAAACTTGACATTCCAATATATGCCTCTCAACTCATTCTGAGTGCTATGATCTGTGTGGCTCAAAATCTTTGCACTGATGTCTACAAAGTAATCCCAGGCAGAAAATGAGGGGATTAATGGGGTTCTGCCCATGTGCTTCTCTTCTATCAAGAATCATTGTTCTACAGTATTTTTCAAAGCTGGAAATGAGATTGTTTTATATATTTTGTCCACTTTTATAGTTGCTTATGGTGAAAATAATGAACACAGACTGTGACCGGCAGGAGAATATCAAAAGGTCTAATATCAAAAAGTCTAATATCAAAAGGTCTGTGTCTCATACTCCCAGCGAGTGATGACAAAGAGATTGGTCCAGAAAGAAACAAACAAAAAAAAAAAAAAAAAATTGAAGAGGAGACGGATTAAAACGTTTCAAACATGGTAAATTTGAAAATATTATGAAAGGACAATTTCATCACTTCCGTTCTCCACAGTGCTCTGAATGCATCAGTGTAGACCTGTCAAAGGTGCACATCTACTCTTCTTCGCAGTTCTGCAGTATTCTACCTTTCTGCTAGTGTTATAAGTCCTAGAAATGATTTTTCAACTCAGTCTTTCCTATTGCTGCAAGAGGGGCTGTTTAATGTTTCCCTAGGAGTATTCTTCCTTTGCATCGATGAAGTTGATTAAAAAATTAATAGTAAAAACAAGAAGCTCAGGTCATCCAACTTTCTTCAAGGCTTTTAAAGTTATTAACAAGTTATTCGAGTTAAAAATCCTTAAATTCTCCTTGAAGTTCAAGTGCTACAGCTACTGAATAAAACTAATGTTTCACTTTCATCTCTAATTAGTTGCAATCCACTGTAGATTAGAGTCTTTCTACCTTTGATGCCGAAGCTCTCCGAAGTTATCACTACCCTTACTTTCAACAGCAATGGAGATTTTTCCTCCAACTGGCTAGTGAGTGATCTACTTCTAGAATCTCATCTTGAGAGTCTACTTTCTATATTTCTTCTATAAAGCACTGAAGTGTTTTTTTCTCAAAGCAGGGAATGAGAAAAAGATTTGTCTATAGCTAGGTAATTGCAGCATGATCTCACAAAACAGGATTAAGGAGTAGGTAGATTGGGAAAAGGAAAAGGACATACTGAAGTTTCATTACTGAAGTCACTGCTGTAGGCAGTGTATCCCATGTATCCTTAAAGTGTGTATCAAAGGCTAAACAAAATTGTTGACCTATTTTAGAATATTCTAGATATATCTAGCTTCCATCCAACATTGCTTGAGGGTTGGTCTCCTGGAGTGCTCTCTGCATTTTCTGGCTGTCCTTGCACTGGATTAGACTCATGCTGCACTAGAGTTGGTTCTCAGTCAGAAAGCATCAAACACATGGTTAATGCAAACTTGAGAAGGGAAGCTAGTGCCATGGGGTAAAACTGATCTCTCAAGGAACTGACCACCACAGCTGAAACTAAAATTAGTCATGGGCTGGAGGCTGTAACATGGGACACCAAAGGCATCTGGCACAACTCACTTTAATATTGTAAGGCCTTGTTTACCTTACTAGTCTTCTATTATCTCTTCTCCTATTCTCTTTCTGGGTTAATGTCTTTTGATTCCTTTAACTTTATATTACTGGGAATTCTAGAGAGAGTAGAGATAGTTGCCTGTTTAACTGGAGATAGCAAAAAAACAAAAACAAAAACAAAAACAAAACAAACAAACAAACAAAAAACCTTATTGCTTATTTTTAAAAAGATTCCATTCAAGTTTTTGCACAGTTATAAAAACAACATTATGTTTAAATGCAATTAATTATCAAAGACCAATATTTACAATCTAGATTCTACTGTTTAAAAAAAAATCAAATAGCATGTTCATTTTGCTCACACACACAACTTGAACATATGTTATCTTTCAGAATTAAAATACAGTTAGATATTTCACTAGTGTGCTTTTCTATCTGGAAACATCATGTTGTTTTATAAAAATGTCAACTTAATATTAAGCCAAACCAAATATGTATGAGTTGTTTTAAAATAATCATTATAATATTGTTTTTTTCTAAAAAATACTTTGTAAATATTATATGAATGCAAAATATTTCAGGATAAGCAATGTTACTTTTATTTCAAATCACTAATGACCCAGTTCATCACACTATATGAATACTAGTAGCATTTTATCAAAAATCTTTTAAAAAGATTTATTATTTATGAGATTAAATGTATGTAAATGGTTTATACTTTATTGATATACATTTGACATTGACCACTGTGTTAAATATCTACTGGAAATATATATATTTTTTACAGTATTTTTAAAAACAGAGAAAATGCCTTAGGAGGAAATGCCAAGCTTTCTCTTTTCAACTGATAAATCATTTTATGACAATAGTTACTAAATTTTTTAAAAACAACATCTATTTTATATGAAGACTTATCAAACAGACGATTTCAATAGAATGTTTGCTGTTATTTTTGTCTTCAAAGGCCATAAAAGTTTAATCATATTTAGTAAAACAAGGGAATGTGTTGCTAACAAAACAATCAATAATTTTACCGAACTGTCTTGGGCTTGACACATTGTTGGTTATGTTGACAGTCAGATGGAATTACAGCACATGTTCACTTGGCTGGTGTTACATATTATCATAATGTTTTAAGCAAGAGAATGTTGCAAAATGTATGCTGAACTAAATGTTGTATGGAGAGAAATATATTCAGAAGGGAACAATCATTCCCAGAATGTGCTAATGATGTTAATTATAGAAAAACACATCATGTAATCTTATTTGCTAAAGATTTCAAAATATTAAACAGTTACATCAGAAGTAAAGGTATGGATTTGAATCTCTTACCTATTCTTACCTGTTGTTGCAGGCTGGGTTCCTCAGGAGGCAACCTGTGAGATGGAAAATAGCATGCGGAAGGTTATTTGGGAATATTCTTAGTGTAAAAATCTGTGTAGGGGAAAGGAAGTGCAGTTAATTCTTATAATTTTTTGTTGCTGTGGCATCCATTTTGAATGCAAGTTTAACTTTCTTGTACAGGAAACAGGGTACAGTCACTCTTGACAGAGTTTCCAATTCTTCGCACCCAAGTGGCTTAGGCTGTCAGTCAGAGGAAGACAGGGCTCCTTCCTTGCCTGCCAATTTCTTCTCTTTAACTTTTTGTTTTGAAGAATAAATTCACAGGAATTTGCAAAGGTATGATGTCATGGAGAGATCCCATATATCCTTTATTCAGTTTTTCCCAGGGAGTATATGTTATATAACTACAGTACAGTATCACAACCAGGAATGATAGTGGTACAATGTGTGTACAGTTGTATGCCAATTTATCACACAATCATATAAACACCACTACAATCAGAGGCAGAATTATATTATATCCACAAAGAACTCACTGGTGCCACCTCTTTATAGTCATCATCTTTCTCTTTTCCACAATCTCTAAACCCTGACCCACCAATTTTTTTCTCCATGTCAATAATTTTGTCATTTCGAGGATTTTGTATAAATGGAATTTTACAGTATGTGATCTTTTGAGAGTGACTTTTTTTACTCACTCATAATGCCCTTGAGATCCATTTAATTAGTTACATATCAATAGTTTTTATTACTGAATAATTTTCCATGGTATGAATGTATCATAGTTTCTTTAATCATTCACCTACTGAAAGATATTTTAGTTCTTTCTGTTATTTTGCAATTACTAACAAAGCTGCTAAAAAACAGGTTAGATATAAGTTTTTGTGTGGACAAATGTTTTCATTTCTCTGGCATAAATGCTCAAGGTTGTAATTGCTGGATTATATGCTAACTGTCTGTTTAAAGAAATTGCCTAACTATTTTCCAGAGTGACTGTACCATTTTACAATTCCACCAACAATATATGGGAATCTAATCTCTCTGCACCCTTAGCAGCATTTTATATTGTCACTTTTAAAAGAATATATTTATTTATTTATTTGTTTTTGTGAATTTATTTATTAATTGAAATGTATTGGTTGTACATATTTATGGGATACAGAGTTATATTTCAATACCCAAAGTGACCTACAGATTCAATGCAATCCCTATCAAAATACCAAAGACATTCTTCATAGAAACAGAAAAACACAATCTTAAAATTTGTATGAAAACACAAAAGACCCCAAATAGCCAAAGAAATCCTGGGTGAAAAAAACAAAGCTAGAGGTATTACTCACCCTGACTTCAAAATATACTGCCGAGCTCCAGAAATTAAAACAACATGGTACTGGTATAAAAACAGACACAGGAATAGAAAACCCAGTAACCAACCCACATATATACAGCCCACTGATCTTTGACAAAGATGCCAAGAAAACACACTGGGGAAAGGACAGCCCTTCAATAAATCCTGCAGGGAAAACAGGATATACATATGCAAAGGAAAGAAACTAAACCCTTATCTCTCACTATATAGCAAAATCAACTAAAAGTCGATTAAAGACTTAAATGTAAGACCTGAAACTATAAAACTACTAGAAGAAAACATAGAGAAAACACTCCAAGACATTGGTTTGGCCAAAAATTTTATGAAGAGGACTGCTAAAGCATAAGAAACTAAAGAAAAAGTAGACAAATGGGATTACTTCAAATTAAAAAGCTTCTACACAGCAAAAGAAACACCCAACAGATTGAAGAGGCAACCAGCAGAACGGGAGGAAATATTCATGAACTATTCATCCGACAAGGGATTAATATCCAGAATATACAGCTCAACAGAAACACACACACACACACACACACACACACACACACACACACACACACACACACACACACAAGTAATCTCATTTAAAAGTGGCAAATGACCTGAATAGACACTTTCCAAAAGATGACATACAAACAGACAACAAGTATATGGAAAAATGGTCAACAACACTAATCATCAGGGAAATACAAATCAAAACCACAGTGAGATATCATCTCACCCTAGTGAGAATGGCTATTATCAAAAAGAAAATAACAAATTTGGGCAACGATGTGGAGAAAAGAGAACTTTTATACACTGTTAGTGGGAATGTAAATTAGTACAGCTATTATCAAAAATAGTATGGAGGCTTCTCAAAAAACTAAATATAGTTTTTATATATATGATACAGCAATCCAATTACTAGGTATTTATCCAAAAGGAAGAAAATTAGCATAGCAAAGGGATATCTGCACCCCAATGTTTATTGCAGAATTATTCACAACAGCCAAGATATGAAATCAACATAGGTGTCCATTAACAGATGAATGGAGAAAGAAAATGTGGTATATATACAAAATGGAATACTGCTGAGGCATAGAAAAGAAAATGAATCTTTTCATTGTTGGCAACATGAATGAGCCTGGAAGACATTATGTTAAGTTAAATAAGTCAGGCACAGAGAGATAAATACTGCATGTTCTCACTCATATTTGGAAGCTAAAATAAATAAATAAATAAATAAATAAAAAGAAAAAAATAATAAATAAATAAATATAATAAGTTGAATTTTTAGAAGTAGACAGTAGAATTGTGGTTACTAGTGGCTGGGAGACAGGAGGGGGAATAAGGTCAGGTTAGTTAATGGATACAAAATTACAGCTAGATAAGAAAAATAAGTTATAGTGGTATACAGTAGTGATAAGTATCTATAATTAACAATAATTTACTGTATGTTATCAAGTGGCTAGAAGAAAGGAGATCAAATGTTCTCAGCACAAAGAAATGATTGCATTTTGCAATGATGAATATGCTAGTTACCTTGATTTGATTATCGTGCGTTGTATTGCAATATAACCCTGCTGATTTCTTTAAACGACTACTGAAACATTTGCCCGTGAACTTAAAGTGACCTATACCCTGTATCCTTACACATACTGCTAGTTGTCAGGCTTGCTCTCTCGCTCTGTCTTTGCCTGATTCTTCATTCCTGTCTTTCAGGACCAGGGACAGAGGACTGCCTTTCCAAATCACTGCACACCGCCCACCCCCCCCTCGCTTGCCCAGGATCTGCAAGTAAAAATCTTTGAACTTGTTTCTTATTGTGGTAGTGTACTGAATTTTCACCTTCATCTGAAGAACTAGGGGTTGTCCTTTTCGAGATTCCCCAGGATGCTGGGGAGAACAGAAGGTCGACTCCCAGCACCAGAGGGATGGTCAGGCAGGCATAAAATAGATATGGGCCAGACAAGAGCCACAAGGGAATATGCCAGTATAAAGAAGTTCCTCGTGCGAGGGACGCCCTGGTCATGGGACAGACAGCTAGGCATCAGGCTGTCTGCTGGGTAAAAGAAGTATCCAGTAAAAGGCACCCTGTAAACATCCATGTTCAGCTCCGCTTCATTTCTCTTCAGGGCAGTGCTGCTAGCTGCTCTGCTGCTGGAACCCTATTTTAGCTGGGTGCTCTCTAAATAGAAATGAAACAAGACTAGGCAGTGGGAGAAGTTAAATTGTGATGCATTCTTTACGAAAGCCTCAAACAGTTTCAAAAGACTGAAACTAGAATGGCCCATTCAGAATAGTCCTGAACAGTGATGAGTGGGCTGAGCCGTTGCGTCTTCATCTAAAGCAGTCATTGATTGTGGGCTGACTCAGAAAGGCACCATAACCTTAAACATAGCTACTTTAAGTAAGGAAAATCTGGATGAGGGATGATAGCTGAGAGCTGTCTGTTCATTGTACTTCAGGGAACTGAAGAGAGATGAAATTAGGTATCTTATTCTTGAAGGAGAATCTGGGTAGTGCATCGCACAGTACACTACAGTTTACTGCCTTTGCTACACTGAACTATTTCTTCACATAAGTTTTGTGAGTAACTCCTCCAGATTTCCAGTGTGCTTATTTTCCTGAGGCATACAAAATAGAGAGGCTAATGGGACAAATTGCATCTCCTACTATAGCATCTGGGCTCTGAACTCTAACTGGTATGCATCATCTCTCATTATCTTCCTCAATATTGTCTGGATTCCTGTCAAACTCAAGTAGCAACTCTGTTAGTATCAGTGGCTAAATTGGTGGTGTAATCCAGACTCTCATGCATCAGTGGAAGAATATAATATTTGTAAGATGTCCAGCAGGTCCTGGTATTTTTAGATGATGTTAAGATAGAAGGTAGGAGAAACAACATAGCTTTGGGCAAGATTGTAAATGAATACTGGTATTTGTTCCAGGTAAATACAAACTGTCTCAGATCTACTTTTCTGATAAAAATGAAAAAGAACCAATTAGCCAGATAAATGGCTGCATAGCATGTAACAGAGGCCATGTTAATTTTCTCTAGCAAATACATCACATCTGGCAGAACAGCTGCAGTTGGAGCTATTACCTGGTTGAGTTTACAGTTACCCACTGTCATCATTCAGGTTCCATCTGTGTTTTTCTGGAGCCAGATGGGTAAATTAAATGCAGATATGATGGAAACATGGATCCTTCAGGTCTTTAAGAGTTGCACTAATTTTTGCCATTTCCCCTGATGTTCAATATTTTTTTTAAATTTAGTTTATTGGCTGGTAAGCTGGTAAATTTTTAGTATCTATATTTGTTTTGTCCTGAAAGCAATCATGAGTTTTCAAATTAGAGATCAGACATATTATTACAGTGATAACAGCACTAATTCTCTGTGCCCTAATCTCCCTGGGGGTAATACAATGAGGACAGATACAGTCTGCACATTTCTAGGAGAGGAACATTGAAATTATGCATCTCGGAGCTATACAGAAACTCCTTTACAGCCACCCCCTACCTGCTCCTGAATCAAGGAAAGAAACCTTATCTTTTTAATGTGAACAAATTCTCTCTTGGAAGAGAAGGGGAAGTCTCTAGTTTTCACAGACCTTGGAACTTAAAAAAATGATTTAGGATTTTATTACCTTTAAAATGTGAAAACATGGTTACTGATATAACACCCTTAGAATGTGAAGAGCAAATAATTCTGGGGAAAATGACACATTTTCTGTCTTCGTAGCATGTCAACATTGTTTTATCAGAAAGTCCTGACAATGCAGAAATGTAAAAATGTCTTTCCCACAGGAGGTGGCAGTTTTAGAGTCTTGCACTGGGGCTTCACCATGTTAGTTCTTATCTTGCAAGCCAAAGAAAATAATATGGGATTTGTCTGATTACTTATTGTGTCTACCCCAATTATGAGGTTGTAGACCCAGTGGACTTTCTGTGAACCTAATCCACACCATATGTGCACATATCCATATATCCCATGTGCTCCACTCAAACAGGGGCTTACCATGATACTCTGGTGTGCTGCATATCAGTGTTAACTTAAAACCTGTGTCCAGTAGTCTTCAAAATGTATGTCCCTTTCTCCTGTCATATTTGCCTGAATACATAGCTGCAGGTCCCTTTGAAGAAAGAATGGTGGAATCATGACCACGCACAGGAGTCACGATGTAGCAGAATTTTTCTCCTGGAGACCCAGACTTTTCTTCAGTCACTGTGTTCCAGATATGAATACTAGCTCAAACTTGGAAACGGGGCAAGAAATCATGGCTTTTTATTAAGTGATTGCCCTCAGCCATCTGATTGTCTATTATGCTTAGCAACATCAACTCAGTTCCAAAGTCCTCCTAGTTACTAATGATTCCTTATTCTCAAAAGCTTGCTATTTTGTGTCTTCAAGTGAATTCCCTTCCTCTGGAACATCATTCCACCAGAGAAAGTGTTAAAATTGCACCATTACCTATTGCCAAGAGTTATCTGTGCTTTGCCTTGTACTAGTGATGGTGACTTCATTGCCAGCTACACAGTCCTTGATCCAAAATACCACCTTAGTGTCTGCTTTCTCAAACCAATACTGATATCAGATGTCACACGTTGAATTCCACACGAAGTAGATTATGAAAATCCTTTCGAAGTAGACTATAAGATGGATATTAGCATACAGAAATTTTATTAGGAGGTGCTAATGGGATATTCACTTACCGAAGCGGAAGATATGAGACAATACTGAGAAGATGGAGAACTAGGACTGTGTTGCCACCTCAGTGACGTTCTCATATGTTTCCATGGGAAATTCCATAAATCAGAATTTTTCTGAGTTTCAGCAAAGGGTCTGGGCATTCACACACTTGTATCAAAACTGTTCGCTAGTTTTGGGCTGTTCTTGCAAGGGGATATAATCTCAGGTAAGACAACTTATTTTAGCTAAAGCAATTCTGCAAGAAAGCTGAGAGCCAAGAACTGTCTGCAGACAAAACTCCCAGCAGCTGGGCAAGTAAGTCCTGAAGAAGGATCTGGTTGATGCATCCCAGAAGCTAATATATTGACTAAAGTAGAACACTTTTTTTTTTCCTTTCTCTATTTTTATTAATAACCATGATCAACACAAACCCCATTATGGCTTGCAATGTATACCCCCCAAATGGTATGTTAAAGTAATAAACCTCAGTACCTATGATTATTACCTTATTTGGAAATAGGGTATTTACAGAGGTAATCAAGTTAAATGAGGTCATTAGGGTGGGCCTTAATACAAAATGATTTTTGTTTTATGAAAATGGGGAATTTGGACATAGACTGACATACGCAGAAAGAATGCAATGCGAAGAAACAGGGAAGAATGCCATGTAATGATGTTAAGATTGAAGGGATGCATCTACAAGCCAAGGAACACCAAAGGTTGTCAGAAAACCACCAGAAGCTAGAGAGAGGCAAAGAAGAATTCTCCCACAGTTTTGAGAAGAAGCATAGCCTAGTTGACACCATGATTTTGAACTTCATGCCTCCACTACAGTGAGGCAAAATATTTTATTCTAAGCTACCCAGTTTATGGTACTTTGTTATGTCAGCACTAGGAAACTAATACACACCCTCAAATAAATAATATAACAATTGCCTGAGACCTTCTTGCAGTTTAATTACATTTTTTCACTAAAAATTGTTCCTTTAGGTAGATGATATACAATAAAGATAAAATTGAAAGAAAACAATATAAAGTATTTTTGGCATTACTGAGATTTTGAACATTATAACAATATTAAGGGTTAACAACAAATCTGAAGAAAAGTGATTTCAGGCATTGATCATAGAAAAGGTGAAGACAGGTTGTGATATTAAGTTAAGTGGTCTGTGTAGTCTTCACTGAAAAGAGAATGTTTGAACAAAGACAGTGCAGATGCCTTAGATTAGGAATGTCTGATGAGCTATGAGAAAACTAATGAGTCCAATGTGACATTATTCAAAATAAGTGCCTATTCCTATGAGGAAAAGTGCTGTTCCATTCCATGATGGAAGTAATCCAATGTAGTCAACCAGTTACCAGTATCAGGTTGACCCACCTAGGAAGTGATGCCATATCTGGGCACAGTTTGAACATGAGATATTGAGACATGGACCACTCAGTAGTGATTGTAGCCAAATATGACTTGGTGAGAAGAAATCCATGTATTATATAAGTTTTTTAGATAAATGGCACTACAGCTAGTACTATACTACATCCTAAATAATGTAGATTGTAGCGCCTAAGAAACTTTAGGATTTTAAAACTATAGATTTTTTTTAGAGTTTCGCTTCATTTATTTTATTTTATTCAAAATATTGTAACATTTACTGTACACATTTGTGGGGTACAGTGGGTTGTTTCAATACATGAATATACTGCACAATGATTCATTTAGGGAATATAGAACAGTTTTGTACCCATTAGTACACCACTTCTCCTGTCTGACTGCCCCCCACCTCTGGTAAGCATGATTCCACTCTTTACTTCTATGAGAACCACTTTTTGTTTGTGTTTTTTTTTTTGATTCTGCACATGAATGAGCTCATGCAATATATGTCTTTTTGTGCCTGAATTACTTCACTTAACATGAATGGTTTCTAGTTTCATACATGTTGCTGAAAATGATAGGATAACATTTTTTTAAATAGCCAAGTAGTATCCCATGGTGTATATATGCCTTTTTTTCCCTCCATTCATTCATTGATGGACATTTAGTTTGATTCCATCACGTGGCTATTGTCACTTGCTATTTCCATGTAAAAAATTATCTTTATTATCAACTATGTAACATGAACAAACTCTTACAAGTCTCAGCCTAACCACTTTGTTCCACAAAGAAAAAGACATACAGACATACACACACACACACTCCTTCCACTCATGTATTCAGTTTAGTTATAGATTTATTTTTGATAATGTTACTCTTCTCCATGTCTGTCATTATAAGTAGTTAAATATTATTTACAACTAATTCATTTAATGTTCTGTTTGTTATATAAACTTTCTTATATAATTTTTTTCTCTTGAATTATTGATTGCATTGTACATAATAACTATCTTATGGCTTTGAATATAGAGTCATCCCTCAGTATTTGTGGGGGATTGATTTCAGGACCTCATACGGACACCAAAATCTGCGAATGTTCAAGTCCCTCATATAAAATGACAGTATTTTTACATAACCAACACACATTCTCCTGTGTACTTTAAAGCATGTCTAGATTATTTATAATATCTAATGCAATGTAAATGCTATGTAAATAGTTCTTATGCCTTATGGTCATTTATTTTGTATTCTTTTTTTATTGTTGTATTGTTATTTTTACTGTTTTCCAGATATTTTCAATCCATGGTTGTTTGAATCCAGAGAAGTGGGACGTACAGATACAGAAGGCCAACTATGTATGTGTGTATGTGTGGGTGTGTGTATTTATAAAATGCTCAGAACAATTCCTGGTACATAATAACAATTATATAAGCTTTTGCAAATCTTTTATACTTTAGACTTTCTTTCTTAGCATTATGAACAACTTTCCATGTCAAAACATAAAAATATACCTCAAAGTAAATAATCTTTACTGTTCCATTCTACAAACCACATAAAATTAAATGATGTTTACATAAAAATTATAAGGAAATTACATAAAAAAGTAAAGACATTCTACCATTAAAATACTTTGATTTTCTCTGCGAAAGTACACCATGCTCCATGGTTAAAGAAACACTCCCTTCTTTGATAATGGGTAAACAAAAGTATTAATGGGTTCTGTTAAATTGGCAACAAATAAGATTTGCAAGGCAGGTGTTAAAAGCTAAGTTTCAACATTCGTTATTCACATTCTAAGTAGACACATGGAGAAGATACCACATCAGAAGTCAATCTCTACTAAAATACAAATAATACAGATTTCGAGAATTAAGGTAGATATTTAGGATAAACATTGAATGACTC
Organism: Cynocephalus volans; assembly: GCF_027409185.1. Classification (NCBI taxonomy): domain Eukaryota; kingdom Metazoa; phylum Chordata; class Mammalia; order Dermoptera; family Cynocephalidae; genus Cynocephalus; species Cynocephalus volans. Next base: position 116,323,028 of record NC_084468.1, on the reverse strand, counting down.
TAACCCTGTTGAGCCTGACAAGTCATATAGCCCAAGTGATAGGGCAACCTGACCACCACAGACCTGTTGTAGAACTCTTCTTGATTGTGGCTCTATGCAGAATTGGTATATTAGTCAAGGTTCTTCAGAAAAAGCAAACCAGTTGGTTATAACATATACAGTCAATTAACATATATTTTGTATATGTATTATATAAGCAAGCTTCAAAAAGTTTGTAGAAAAATAAAATTAAAAGATAAAAATAAATAATATAAACTTAATTTCTTAATTTCTCAATATAAGCTCCTTCATGTTTAAGACACTTTTGTAAGTGATGACACCTGCCGTTTAGTTGATCTCTAAAGAACTGAGGGTCCTAGGAATTGAAACATGTCAGTGCAGTCTTTTTCACATTATTAACTGAAGAAAATTGGATGCCCTTTAAAGATTTTTTAGGGTTATGGGCTGGCTGGTTGGCTCACTTGGTACAGAGTGGTGCTGATAATAGGATAATAATAAGGTCGGGAGTTCAGATTGCCATACCAGCCAGCTGCAAAAAAAAAAAAAAAAAAAAAAAAGACTTCTTAAGATTAGGAAACAAGAAGTCAGAAGAAGCCAAATCAGAACTGTAAGGCATATGCCAATGATTTCCCACTGAATCTAACAAAACAAATTGCCCCTGTTTGATGAGAGGAATAAGCATGAACATTGTCATGGTGGAGAAGGACTCTCTTTAAAGCTTTTTAAGGTATTTCTCCAAATACTCTCATAATAAGTAAATTTTATCATTCTTTGGCCCTCCAGAAAGTCAACAAGTAGTAACAGCATGTTTCTTAGCAGAAACTTTACAAGTCAGGAGAAAATGCGATGATATATTCAAAATGCTAAAAGAAAAAAAAACTGCCAGGCATGAATACTGTACACAGCAAAGATACCCTTCAGAAATGAAGGAGAAATAGTGTCTTTCTCAGACAAACAAAGCCTGAGGGAATTCATCACCACTAGACAATCTCTTCAAGAAATCCTCGAGGGAGTCCTACCTCTGGAAGGAAAAGAACAATACTACCATCATGAGAACACATAAAAGAATAAAACACATGTAGAGCAGACACACAAAGGATAAAGATAAAGATAAAGAAATTATCATCACTATAGAAAACCACGGAATGTCAAAGAGAAATACTAAAGAAGGGAGGAACAAAGGGTGCATGAAACAACCATAATATGACTAACAAAATATCATTAGTAAAGCCACACCTTTCAATTACAACTTTAAATGTAAACAGATTAAATTCCCCATTTAGAAGATATAGACTGGCTGAGTGGATTAAAAACTGGACCAACTATACATTGCCTTCAATAAACTCACTTCACCTGTAAAGACACACATAGAGTAAAGATGAAAGGATGGAAAAGGACTTCACATGCAAATGGAAAACAAAAAGAATCATGAGTAGCTATACTTATATCAGATACAATAGACTTTAAATCAAAAGTCAGCAAGAAAAATGCCTTCATCACCCCCAAAAAACTGTTACCATGCATGATGTTTGCTCTTGACTGGTCTGCTTTTGATTCTGTTTCTTGGTAGCCACTGCTGTGATTGTGCTTTTTCTTCAGGATCATAGGAATAAAGCCATGTTTTATCTTGTGTTACAATTCTTTGAAGAAATGCTTCAGGATATCATTCCACTTATTTAGAATTTTCATTGAAATCTCTTCTCTTGTCTGTAGCTGATCTGGGTACAACAGTTTTGGCACCTGTCAAGTGGGAAGTTTGATCCATTTTAATTTTTGGTCAGAGTTGTGAAAGCTGAACCAATTGATATGTATATAGTGTTGGCTATTGTTTCTGCTGTCAATCATCAGTCCTCATCAATTAGGGAACAAACAAGAATAAGTTTTTCCTTGCAAATTGATGTGGATTGTCTGCTGCTATGGGCTTCATCTTCAACATCGTCTCATTTCTTCTTAGTACAAATTATCCTTTTGTAAACTGCTGATTTCTTTGGAGCATTGTATTCATAAACTTTTCATAGAGCATCGATGATTTCACCATTCTTCCACCCAAGCCTCACTGTTAATTTGATGTTTGTTCTTTCTTCAATTTTAGCAGAATTTATTTTGCTCTGATAGGAGTTATTTCCAAACTAATGTCTTATTTTTCTTAGTGTCTCAAACTGGATCCTGTTAAGAAATGTTACAACATATTAGAACAAGTTTACTTCAAAGCAAAATAATTTTAAAATTCATGTATAGACTTTTCATAATATGCATTTTCATAAAGTTTTTGAAGATCCCTCATATACTGTATTCTTGCAATAAAGTAGGCTAGAAAAAAGTCATTAAAATTATAAGGAAGAGAATATACATTTACAGTACTATAAAGTATTTACTGAGAAAATTTTATATATAAATGGACCTGTGCAATTCAAGCTTGTGTTGTTCAAGGGATTGTATATACAAGGATACTTTAAAAAGTTCATAGAAAAATAGAATCAAAAGATAACACAAATATTTCCATGAACTTTTTGAAGTACTCTTATTTGGAGAGACAGTGAGAAAGAGAGAGAGAGATTATAAGGAATGGTTCATGGGATTATAAGGCTGAGACATCTCCTGTTCGGCCATCTGCAAGCTGGAGATCCAGGAAAGCAGGTAGTTTTGTACCTTTAGTCTTCGTATGAAAGCCTGAGAACCAGAAAAAAATGGATGTGTAGGTTCTAATCTAATTCTAAGGTCTGAGAAGTAGAAAACAAATGGTTAAAGTCCCAGTTTAAGGGTAAAAGAAGGCATGTTTCTGTTCAGTCGGTCAGGTTAAGAAAAATTCTCCCTTTCTCTGCCTTTTTGTCTTATTCAAACTCTCAATGGATTGGACAATTCCCACCCATATTGGGGAGGGTGATTTTCTTTACTCAGCCTACTGATATAAATCTAATCTCATGCAGAAATGCCCTCACAGATACACACAGGAAATGTTTAATCAAATATCTGAACTCCCTGTGACCCACTCAATTTAACGCATAAAATTAATCATGGTAGCTTTTTAAGATAGTATATCTTGTCTCCAGAAGCCAAAGTGGTGCATGATAACCTCTGCCTCACCCAGTGATAGAAGATGTAAGCTTAGTAAGTTGTTCTTTACCTTATAGAGAATTTTGTATCATATCTCTAGTTATTGAACCCTTAAAATTTTTATTCTGAACAAGATAAATTTTTTAGGATTTATCTTTCAGTTCCTGGCATTCATGTACCTTATTAGAACATCTAGTGTACTTGTTACTTCATGTTTTTTAGGTATAATTAGAATGATGTCATGCAACGTTACAGTGGACTAGTGTGAGTTATATGTAATGTCAAGATAATCAAGGCCGTTTTGGACAATATTGTGACAGAGCTATACAGTTAATATAACTTTGGTGCAAAACATTTAATGTAAATTATTGTCATGTGCACAGGAACTGATTTTTTTTTTTTTTTTTTTGATATCGGGATCAAAACTTATGCATTATCTGGATCAATAACCTCATAAACATGTCCATAGGCTGTATTATTCCTCCAGTGCAGACACCACAGAAGCTGTGATGAAAACGAGTGCTTGGCTGAGCTATAATTGGGGCTATTATTTGGGTTAGTTTTGGGCATCATTCACCACTTCAGATGGTAATAGACATCTGAAGTAAATGAGGACATGATGGGCTCCACTACTCATGTATCCTTGTCTTTTTAAGAAAATGGAATGTTCCAGTTTCAGAGTCTTCCAACTTAGTGCTTTTTATTATTATTACTATTAATGACTCTTAAATTAAAGGTCAGTGGACCATAGTGACAGTTTTGCCAGTTGCTTCATGGATCTATCCTAGTTATTAACTTGGAAATCAGATAAATAACAAAAATGGGAACTTGTGAGCACTTTACTTACTGAAATGCAGAGGTGAGCCAGGATTCTATTTATCACCTACTTTTCACATGTTTCCTGCTTACAAAGAAGTCCATTGCTTGTCCCCTGTTATCAGTGTCATGTCAGAGCTTCTGGTTTACAGCCCTAAGAAGGTTTTGGTTTTTCTTTCCTCCACCACTGTGTAAATTATTCTGGTAAATGATCACAAATTATTTGGGGAGAATTGGAGAAATATTTACTGTCTATATTTTTAATGAAGTTTCATTTCAAGGTAACCTGGCCTCTATGTCTAAAGGCTCTGGGGTTTAAGAACTGCTCATACTTGGAAACTGAGTGAGGAATCATGAATTCCCATTTTGACACCTGACATGAGTCTTTTATTCAACTGGTTTTAATTTGATTTTTATGTCAAGCAACAACCAGATCGTCTGCTACTTATCTAACTTCTAAGAACGTGATCTATTAGCCATCACTACAGATCCCTGTAGACATAGAATCATGGGCTGCCACTTAGTCCTTACTGTCCATTACCCTAATTATTTCCACCTTGTATGTAATGGTTAAGTGTCAATAACTGACCTTTGCTATTCAAGAATCATCACATTCCCATTAACAAAGAAAAACCTAGTTATATGGCTGTCACTGTCAAAACCGTCCTTCTGAGGAAATCAACTACTTAGCTACTCGAAGATGTTGGTGTATTGGTTTTTCAATAATAATGTGAAGGTCTTCTCAGTCCACCTGGGAAACCTCTTCAGTTTGTAGATTCCCTGGTTTTATCACATCTCTGTACATTCTAACATCTTTCTCATTATCAACAGGGAAGTTTTGGCACCTTCACTTTATTACATTAGGCCATTGACATATGAAAGCTTCTAAGAACCATCCCACAAAAGTTTTATGACTCTTTAGTGATAATCTTTCCAGGATCTTAAATCCCATGTCTTGCTGACATTTCAATAACTCTTCTCTACACAGCCTTGTATTTTACACCTTGGTTCAAGATGCTCAAGATCCACTCCTACATGTAATATCAGGTCCTGCAATTAATGTTATGAGTAAGTTATATCTTCCCACGGCAATGACTGATTCACCCAACTTAATCTATTCTGTGACCTCACAATTGTTAATGTTGTGAGAGCAATTAGGAGAGGGAAGAAGCGTATCAAGGAAGGTAATCATTATCACAGTATAAATTATCTGCATAAGATAATGTTTTGTTATTGTTTTGTTCTTTATAAATTATGCAGTTTTAGGTATTATGTTATAAGCAACAGGACTAAGACACTCCCAAATAATCCAAGTGCTAGCGCATTGAGACTCAAACATCAGTGTCTCCTTGAGGAATTATTAAAATACAGATTGCTGGCCCCTAAATGACAGAACTTTTTATTCAGTAGGTCTTGAATGAGTCTAAGAAATGGTATTTGAACAAATTTTGCAGTAATGCTAATGATGCCAGTCCAGGTTTGATCCACACTTCAAGAAATGTGTGCTGCAATTGCTACCTAACATGGGGATCTCCCTTTCACTTGTTCTTAGTTCTAATTTACTGCAGGTCAAAACCTTAGTTATAGAAATGCTATAATACGACAGGGGTTACCACCAATCCACTTGCCATCAGCCTTACACCCTTCTTGTCATCTAGCTACTGCTAGATCCTTTCCCAGACTCTCATCCCATGGGTCTGCTTACTACAACCACTCCTGGTAAAAAGCCTTTAAGTTTCAATTTCCTTGAAAGTGGATTCTTTTGTAGAGTCTTTAGGCCACCAAAGTCATTTGTGATGGACAATAAATTGGACTATGGTACTGTTGTCCTGGCTGCTCTTGAAAAAGAGATATGAATACTGTTGTCTCTGCCACTAACACCACTACAAATATTTTTTTTTCCTGTGATTGTTGCTTTTTCTCTTTATTTCCCTTTATGTTTTCATTAGGCAATATCTGATACACATAGAGAAGAATATGTGATGTATGTGAGAGTTAAGAGCCATAGAACCCAATGAACACCCATGTACCTTATGTTCGACTTCAATAAAATATTACCAATACCATGGAAGTCTTGTCCCTTGTTGATTTTTATCATTTTAGTAATACAAAATATTCTTACTTCAGCAAGGTGTCAACATTACACCCCTTCACAAATGAATTGCAATCTCTGAAATTTAAAAAATGCAACAAGTATATTGCCATCCAAATATACAATTTCTGGCGAGACGGGTATGTAGAGTGAAAACAGCTGGAATGGGAAATGCAAATTTTGAAAAATTCCTTAAATATTTTTATTTACTATTAACACGGTCCATGTAAGTAAATCTTTTTGAAACTACATTATCACAAAAATCATACCTTTTTTTTTATAAGTATGTACCTAATGCAGTAGAAAATCAAGTTTAAACTTACAGAATTACAGCTATACATATATATTGTCACATTCTAAAAATAACATTCTCATAAATAATTTCACAGAGAATAGGCTTAATATGAAACCTCTTTTTGAAGTCTAAAAATTTGATATGAAATGTATGTTTTAAATGATAGAACTATATAACTTCAGAGATCATATGGGTAAAACATAAAACAGGACTGGTCCTTTGGACTATTGAATTAATATACAGTGTTTTTCATATACGTGTTTTTTAAAATTGTTGCTGAGCAAAGATTTTTTCACATGCTTGATAGTTAAACAGTTCATTAAAAAATAAATATAAAATATTTCCTTAATATTATAAAGTACTGAATAATATTTTGGAAATATTTAACTTAAAGTATATTTATAATAATTTTTGCTGTTTCTGGCTATGAGGAAAATTATGTATTTGACTGTCACTACATTTTCAATGGACAGCACTGTTATAAATTTTTTTTTAAAAAAATGCAAGAATATGATAATCATAAATTCAGGGTAGTTTCCTTGAGTTAGGGAGGATTATGTGATAGGATATCTGCATACAGTTTGCTTCATTTAAGGTATATCAAAACCTTATCAATGGATGTTCATCAAATATATAGTAAGCTACAAGGACCTTAACTAGGCTACAAAGACCATTGTGTTTTGTTCCTGGTCATCTTTCCAGATTAACTTTCTGTCAGTGTTCTTACCACACTAGTCCTCTTACTTTACCTGAAATGTGACAAGCATATTCTCATGTCAGAACCTTTAAATTTGTTCTTATCTTTAGCTGGAATACTTTTATCTTAGGTATTCTCATTGCTTCTACATTTATTTATGTTTCTACTTAAAAATCACCTTTTCAGAAATGTCTTCCTTCGCCATCGTATTGAAAATTCTACTCTTTATACCCTATTTTCTACTGCAAAGTTCTTTTCACTCTTTGATTTTTTATGCCATTATCTCCTTGTGTGCTGATATGTATTGAATTATATTCTTCGAGTTTTATGTATTGAAGCTTAATTCCCATTATAACTGCTGAGGGTGGGAAATCTTATTATGGTAATTGAAAGGTGGGGCATTGAAGAGGTGATTAGATTCTTAGAACCATGCCCTAATGAATGGACTAATAATGATGGTCGTGAGTGTGGTTCTGAGGGCTTTAAAAGGAGAGCAGATGAGATTCTCTCTCTCTCTCTTTCTTTCTCTCTCTCTGCTTCCACCATCTCACAATGTGATACTCTGCCATCACTGAAGCCACCACATAGGAAGTCCTCACTAGATGTGTTTCCTTGACTTTGGACTTCCCAGCCTCAGAAACTGTAAGCAATAAATTTCATTTTCTCATAAATTACCCAGTTCCATGTGTTTTGTTAAAAACAACAGAAACAGACGAATACATGTGCTTATTGTCAATCTTCCTTGTTACAACATAAAATTGGTAAAAACAGAAAATGCTGTATCTCCAGCTACTGAGAGTCATTGGCAGATATTTAGCATGCAGTAAATATTAAACCTAACTCCCACAACCTAACCAAGCCCTACTAAATAAAAGAATAAATAATTAAGTGAGTTGCAATTAAGTAAAACAGGGTGTAAAAAGACCTGAGCATCAAAATCAAACTATTATAAAAAAAAAATTATTCATTTACACATAGAACGATATGGAAAGATTTTCTAACAAAATGTTTTTAATATTTCTACCATAGTCACGTAATTATAAGTGGTTTTTTTCACTGCAATTATATAAATATATATTTTCTATCTTTTCTATGATTAATGTATTCTGTTAATACAATAAATATGATGCAATATAATTTTTAAATTAATCTCCAGACCTCTGGTTTTTACAATTAAGTTGAAAGATAAATTGTTAAGCTACATTTGACATACTCATATTTTTAAAACAAAAACACAAGAATGAAAATAAAACTTTCTTTTACATAATTGATTATTTTAATGGCCTTGAAAATATTTATAGAGCAAACCATATTCAAATAACATAAAATCAATATACATTATTCAAACTAGAGTTTAATGAAAAAACATTTTTTACAGCATTAAATTTTTCATGTCATTTTTGAGAAATGAATATAATTTAATTCTACAAAAAATCCTGAAATAAGTTTCTATAATTTTCTTTATTTTATAGTAGAAATGTATTGAGAAGGGTAAAAGGGTGATGGATATATTATCCTTAGCTTTAAGCAAGATTTTAATATTCAAACGTAAAGTGTGTAATTAATTCATTACCATAAATTTAAATCTTTTAATGTAAGAATTGTGTTTTCATTGTAAATATGTATTACTTGTCTGAGTGTAAAATATTCTTGATTTACACAACTTCTATGCTTAAAGAAAAATAAAATTGTTGTAACAGCCATAATTATGCATCTGTACCACAGCTCATTTTCTTTATGGTAATAATTTGAAGGTTGATTGAGGTGTTTTATACCTTTTCTTTATTTAATAGGATGGGTGAAAAGAAACACCTCATTCACACAACTTTCAATTTATATAAAAATAGGGTATACTTAAGAATCTCTCAGTAGCATCATGCAAAGATTATAACAGTTTCATATTATCTCCAATGCATGTTAAATTAGTTTTGATAACTTAAAATTAGTCATTTTGATTAATTTCTCCTCTCTTGGAAACACATATTATACTTTTTTTAGAATTAAATTAGACTTTTAGAGTTTAATTAACTCATTTTAAATGCACATAACTTCTAGTAACATAATGAAAATTATATACATATATAAAAAAAGTAGGTCCTTCTGGCCTCTGGAATTTGAATATCTCAGTTGAATAAGCACTGCTTATTTTTCATGGTACAAATGCATATATCTCTTCCACTTAGAAAATCGAACATAATTATCATGCTAAATATAGTGAGGTAAAATATCTATTAAATCAAACATTTTATTTTAAATAACCAAAATGTTAGATTTTTGAATTATAAATATTCATCTCTAGGTGATTATTTGAAAAGTGAATATTGTTAATTTAAATACGTCTGAACTGGTAGTGTTTTGATGAGTGGCTGTGTAGTCCCCTACTTTTCCCTCTTTCTTTCTGCATCTGTTCCTGTCCTAAGCAGAGAGCAATTTTTCAAGGTGAATGGATTCTCTAACAACTACTGGGATGGGAAGGTGAAGACTGAAAATCAGAGTATCTTGACTCCTCTGTGACCCAGCCAGCTACAGGTTCTTCCCAGCCAGCTTGAAGCAATAATGGGGCCCTGAACATTTCCAGATGTTATCTACTCTCACCATTTGTTGTGAGAATACACTGCCGCAATCTGTATGTCCTCCTAATAAATGCTTTGGACTGATCACTATTTTTTTTTCAATTGTAACAGTTGATTGTACATATATGTGGGGTATAGAGTTGAAAATACTTGTGTGCAATATGCAACGTTCAAGTCAGTATAATTGTTATATTAGACAATACAAAATGTGATTGTTTTTTGTGGCTCTTTATCAATTCTTACCCCAACCCCCACTTTCCCACCCCTGGTAACCTCTGTTCTCCTTTTGAAAGTTCAGCATATTATTGTAATTGCTGTAATTTTCTTCTTTCTTTTTTTTGTTAAATTATGTGTTTATTTTTAGCAACCACTTATGAGTGAGGGACATGCAGTATTTCTTTTTCTGTGCCTGGTATTTCTCTTAACATGATTTTCTCTAAGTTCATCCATATTACTGCAAATGGCATTATTTCATTCTTTTTTAAGGTGAACTAGTATTCCATTGTGCATATATACAATATTTTACTTACCCAGTCATCCTATGATGAATATTTAGGTTGGTTCCAGCTCTTAGATATTTGTAAATAGAACTGTGATAAACATGGGGGTGCATGTATCTCTTTGGCACAATGATTTCCGTTCTTTTGGGTATGTACCCAGCAGTGGAATTGCTGGATTGTATAACAGTTCCATCTGTAGTTGTTTGAAGAAACTCTCTAATGTTTTCCATAATGGATGCACCAATTTATAGTCCCAACAGTGTAGGGGTGTTCCCCTTTCTCTGCATTTTAACCAGCTTTTGCTGTCCTCCATCTTCGTGATAATAGCTTATCTAACTGGAATGAAATGATACGTAAATATGATTTGATTGGCATTTCCCTAGTGGTGAGTGGTGCTGTACAGTTTTGCATGTGTCTGTTGGCTATTTGTATATCTTCCTTTGAGAAATGCCAATTCAGCTCCTTTGTCCATTTTTTAAATTTATTTTTTATCTTATTTTATTTTATTTTTTGTCTATTTTTTAATCGTGGGTTATTTGGTTTTTTTACTGTTAAGTTGTTGACTTTCTTATATTCTGGGTATCAATCCTTTGTCAGAGGCATAGTTTGCAAATATTTTCACCCTCTCTGTAGGTTGTTTTTTCACTCTGTTAATTGTTTCTTTTGCTGTACAGAAGCTGTGTAGTTTGATATAATCCCATTTGTTTATATTTCCTTTTGTTGCCTGTGCTTTGGATACAATACACATAAAGTCTTTGCCTGGTCCTACTTCTGGAAGTGCTTTGCCAACATTATCTTTTAGGAGTTTTATAATTTTATATTTTCAGGTGTTATATTTAGGTCTTTAATCCATTTTGAGTTGATTTTGGTATATGGTGAGAGGTATGGTTCCAGTTTCATTCTTCTATTGGAATTGGATGTCCAATTTCCCAGATTTGTCCAACAAATTTTCCATTTGTTGAAGAGACAGTATTTGGCCAAATATCTGTTCTTGGTGCCTTTGTTGAAGAGTAGTTGGCTGTAGGTTTGTATTAGACCTAAGGAAAGAGATAGACCACACAATATGATAATAGTAGAGGACCTGAACAGCCCTCTCTCAACATTGGACAAATCATCTAGGCAACAAATCAACAGAGAAACATGGGATTTATACCATACTTTAGACCAATTGGACTTGGCAGATACCTACAGAACATTTCATCCAACAACTATAGAATATATATTCTCATCAGCACATGAAACATTCTCCAGGATATGCCACAGGTTAGTCACAGATTAAGCCTCAATAAATTTTTAAAAACTGAAATCATTTCAGGTACCTTCTAAGACCACAATGGATTAAGACTAGAAATTAATAACAAGCAAAACTCTGGAAATTATACAAACACATGGAAATTAAACATATGCTCCTGAATGACCTATGGGTCCAAGAATAAATTAAACAAGAAATCAAAATATTTCTCAAAACTAAAGAAAATAAAGATACATCATATCAAAATCTGTGGAATGCTGTAAAAGCAGTACTAAGAGGGAAGTTTACTGTAGTAAATGCTTACATCAAAAGAACAGAAAGATTTAAAATAATCAAAGAACTAGAAAAACAAAACAAAGCAATCCTCAAATTAGTAGATGGAAAAAAATACTTAAGATCATGGCAGAACTAAATGAACTAGAAACCCAAAAAACAATACAAAATATCAATGAAACAAAAAGTTGATTTTTCAAGAAGATAAACCAAATAGAAAAACCATTAGCTAGACTAACTAACAAAAGAAGAGAGAAGACCCAAATAAAAAAAAATTAGAAATGAAAAAGGAGACATAACAACTGATACCACAGAAACACAAAGAATCATTAGAGACTATTACAAATAACTATATGCCAACAAATTAGAAAACCTGGAGGAAATGGATAAATTTCTGGACACATACAAACTACCAAGATTGAACCCAAAAGAAATAGAAAACCTGAACAGACCAGTAACTATCAAAGAGATTGAAGCTGTAATCAGCTGTCTCCCAACAAGGAAAAGCACAGGACCAGATGGCTTTACTGCTGAATTCTACCAAACCCTTAAAGATGAATTAATATCAATTCTTTTCTAACTATTCCAAAAAGTTGAAATAGAGGCCACTATCACAGACTCATTCTATGAGGCCAGCACCACCCTGATACCAAAACCAGACAATGATACAACAACAAAAAAAACTGCAGGCCAGTATTTCTGATGAATATAGACACAAAAATCCTCAATAAAATATGTGCAAATAGAATTCAGCAACACATCAAAAAACTTATATTCCATGATCAAGTGGAATTCATCTCAGTAATGCAAGGATGGTTCAGCATATGCAAATCAATAAATGTGATAAACCACATCATCAAAATCAAGAAAAAGATCTATATGATTCTCTCAAATGACACAGAAAAAGCATTTGACGAAATTCAATATCCCTTCATGAAAAATACTCTCAGTGAATTAGTTATAGAAGAAAAGTATCTCAACACAGTAAAAGTCATATACAACAGACCCACCATGCATATCATCCTGAATGATCCTTAAGAATTGGAACAAGACAAGGATGCTTGCTCTCACCACTCTTATTTAACATAGTATTGGATGTACTTGCCAGAGCAATCAGCCAAGAGAAGGAAATAAAGGACATCCAGATTGGAAAAGATGAAGTCAAATTGTCCCCGTTTGCTGATGACATGATCCTATATATAGAACAGCCAAAAACTCTACAAAAAAACTCAGAGTTGATAAATGATTTCAGTAAAGATTTAGGACACAAAAACAACATGCAAAAATGGGTAACACTTTTATATTCCAACAATGAACTAGCAGAAAAAGAAATTAAGAAAGCTTGCCCATTTACAATAGCCACACAAAAAATAAAATACCCAGGAATCAATTTAACCAGGGAGGTGAAAGATCTGTACAATGAGAATTACAAACCAGTGCTTAAAGAAATTAAATAAGACATTCTATGCTCTTAGATTGGAAGAATTAACATTGTGAAATTATTCATTCTACCCAAAGCTCAATGACCCAAAGTCAATGTAATCCCCATCCAAACACCAATGACATTCTTCATGGAAATAAAAATCCTAACATTTATATGTAACAGCAAAAGATCCCTAATAGCCAAAGCAATTCTGAGCAAAAATAAAGAAAGAAAGAAAGAAAGAAAGAAAGAAAGAAAGAAAGAAAGAAAGAAAGAAAGAAAGAAAGAAAGCCAGAGGCATAACACTACTTGACATCAAACTATACTACAAAGCTACAGTAACCAGAACAGCATGCCACTGAGATTTTTTAAAAAAGACACTCAGATCAGTGGAAAAGCATAGAGAACCCAGTGATCACTCTCTAATGCTTCTTTTTTTGGGATCCCAATCAGCCCAATTTCAGGAATGTTTGGGACACTCCCTTATAGGAATTCCCCTGCCACTGCTTTTGAGGTGATTCCAGCAGTGGGTTTGGTAAACAGTGTCATATTTCCATTAATAAAAAGGTTTAGTAGAGTTATACATAAATACTAATAAATTTTATAAAAGAATATGAAATCCATATTTTAACTTTATTTAGATGAAGTAAAAAGTATTTAATAATGTTTTGGAAATGAGATATTGACTCTATTTTGAAATTCTACTCTTTTTCAGATGGTAGAAAAGATATATAGTCATTAGAAAGGAAAATTAAACTTGCTAAACCTATAATATTTAGAATATTTTGTTTTCCAGAAAAATCTATCATGTCAGTAGACTTAGTGTATTAGGAAGTTGAGGAAGCCCTGGAAGAGAAAATGAGGATAAAAACCATCATTGAAGGGATTTTAAGGGACCTGAATGATGTATTGGAAATAATATATTGTACAACTTACTATTAGAAGATATTTATGTGCTCAAACATTGTTTATTGAGGGTTCTATTATGACCCTTATTGTGGGTCAGACAATAAAGATATCACACTAGACAACATAGACAAGATCTTCTATCCCTATTCTTGGTAACATGGTCTAGTTTGGGAATTAAATTAGATAGAAAAATAACAGCAATAATTTAAAATATGATTTTAAAATATGAATGTGTATATATTGTAAGAAGAGGTTTCTGTAATTGTGATTTATGTTGAAGGAGGGAAGGAGAAGTCTCTGTTATGTAGGGGTGTTATCAGGTTTTGACATTTTTAATTACTTAGAAGTTGAAACCTAATACCAAAAAACTTAAATGTGAAAAGACTGGGGAAAACTATTAGAATTGTTAGTTCATTTAATTTAACATATTATATTTTTAGTATATTTTAGTGCCTTTGTGTTTATCCTATCCTCATTTATTGACTCTGAATCCTTTAAATACATATTTGTTGGGGGCAGGAGAAAGAACTGATGAATGCCTCATTGTTTTCAGGTATAAGAAATTTTGGGAGATGGGAGAATTTTAAGAGGCCCTCATTCCAAATTAAAATGTACTTTTCCTGGATATAAGGTGCCCGACAATGAATATCCTGTACTTTATCACGTATCCATTCTATTCCGTAGTTTACAGACCCAGTTTTTACCTAAACATTTTACCTAATCTAAATATGTGAAACAGTGATAGTAAGTAAGTATCCGGGAAAGTGTACCTCTCAGTAGACAGAATTTCAGGTAATGCCTAACTGATACAGCTAGTTATTATTCTTTCTTTGCAATCCACCATCCCCCAAAACTTGTGATATTTAGAGCCACTGTTATAAGGACATGGAGGGATGCATTGTACACAGAAATATATGCTCTTTTAGTTCTTTGTAATGGTTTCTGGGAGAGCAACATTAACACGAAATAAATTTTCAATTTTCTTTTCAATTTTTTCAAATTATAACACAAATATAAAGTGGTTATAAAAACAGATGATTCAATTGTGTGGGCTTTACTGACACTGAATTTAAGCAACAAAGCATATCCTAAAATGCTACTCCAATTTTCTGTTGATTGTTTTCATTCTCTTCCTCTTAGAGATTGCCTTTTTGCTGTAAGACGGAGCTTTCTAACATCCCACAATTCTTGGTGGTTATGCTCCTGTGAAACCCTGCATTCCCTGATGTCTTAGATGCAGACATACCTATTTCTCTCTTATAACTTGAATATAGTTCATTCATTACATTTGAAACTAAGGCTCTCTATATTTCCCCTGAAGAATTTACATAATCTTTTTTTTTTTAGTTGGAATTTATTTGATTATACATATTTGTGGAGTACAGAGCTGACTCTCTGTATTTGTGCACAATACGTGATGATCAAATCAGGATAATTAACATGTTCATCATTACAAAACATATTCATTCTTTGTGTCCATTAACTCATTTCCCCCTAAGCTCCCCCCCCCCCGTATCCCTCCTCTAATAATCACAGTTCTGTTCTCTCCTTCTGAAAGGACAAGATATTATTGTCTTCCTTCCTTCCTTCTTTCCTTCCTTCCTCCCTCCCTCCCTCCCTCCCTCCCTCCCTTCCTTCCTTCCTTCCTTCCTTCCTTCCTTCCTTCCTTATTTCTTAACACCCACTTATGAGTAAGAACATGCAATATTTCTCTTTCTGTGTCTGGCTTATTTCACTTAACATATTTCCTCCGAGCTCATCCATGTTGCTGCATATAGCTGAATTTCATTCCTTTTTATGGCTGAGTAGTATTCTGTTGTGGATATATACCACGTTTTCCTCATCCAGTCATCTGTCAATGGACATTTTGGTTGGTTCCATATCTTGGCTACTGTATGTAAATAAAGCTGTGATAAACATGGGAGTTCAGGTTTCCCTTCAATGTGATGATTTGCGTTCCTTTAAGTATATACTCAGTAGTGTGATTGCTGGATTTTATGATAGTTCTATCTGTAGTTATTTGAGGAAGCTCCATACTGTATTCCACAAAGGCTATACAAATTTACAGTCCCACCAACAGTGTAGGAGAGATTCCCTTTCTCTGCATCCTTGCCAGCATTTGTCATTTTCTTTCTTTCTGGTAATAGCCAGTCAAACTGTAATGAGACGATATCTTAATGTGGGTTTGAAAAGCAATTTCCTGGTGATTGAGCTCTTTTGCCCACTTTTTAATCGGGTTATTTGTTTTTATTTTACTATTGAGTTGTTTGAGTTCCTTGTATATTCTGGATATTAATCCATCATAGGATGTGTAGTCTGCAAATATCTTCTCCCATTCTGTAGGTTGTGTCTTCATTCTGTTGATTGTTTCCTTTACTGTGCAGAAGGAAATAATATATAATTTCATATTTAATCTCATTTGCTTATGTTTTCTTTAGTTGACTGTGATTTGGGGGTCTTATTTATAAGATCTTTGCCCAGTCCCACTTCCTGAAGTGTTTCCCCTGTGTTTTCTTTTAGGAGTTTTGTAGTTTCAGAATATTTAAGTCTTTATTCCATTTTGAGATGATAATGGTATATGGCAAGAGGTACGGTTCTAATTTCCTTCTTCTACATATGAATATCCTGTCTTCCCAGCACCATGTATTGAAGAGGCTGTATGTTTTCAGTGCCTTTGTCAAAGATCAGTTGGCTGTGAGGACATGGATTGATTTCTGGGCTCCCTATTCAGTTCCATTGGTCAAAGTGTCTGTTTCTATGCCAATATCATGCTATTTTGGTTTCTATACCATTGCAGTGTAATTTGAAGTCAGGTAATGTAATGCCTCCAACTTTACTCTTTTTTCTCAGGATTGCTTTGGCTGTTTGGGGTCTTTTGTTGTTTCATATGAATGTTAGAATTGTTTTTTTTTTTTTTTTCTACTTCTGTGAAGAATGTCTTTGGTATTTAGATGGGGATTACTTTGGATCTGTAGATCACTTTGGGTAGAATGGAAATTTTCACAGCATTAATTCTTCCAGCCAATGAATAAGGAATATCTTTCCATCTTTTGGTGTTCTCTAATTTCTTTCAGCAGTGGTTTGTAGTTTTTATAGTTCTCATCATACAGATCTCTCATCTCCTGGATTAAATTTATTAGTAAGTTTTGTTTCTTTTTTTTTTTTTTTTGTAAATATAAATGGGCTTGCTTTCTTGCTTTCTTTTTCCTGCTTGTTTGTTATTGATGGATAAGAGCACTGTTGATTTTATATATTGATTTTGTGCCCTACAACTTTTCTGAATTTGTTTATCAGCTCTGTGTTTTTTCTGGTAAAATCTGTTAGTTTTTCTGTATATAGGATCATGTCATCTTCAAACATGGACAGTTTGACTTTGTCTTTTCCAATTTGGATGCCCTCTGTTTCTTTCCCTTGCCTGATTGCTCTGGCTGGTACTTCCAATACTATGTTAAATAGGATTGGTGATAGTGGGCATCCTTACCTTGTTCCTGTTCTTAAAGGAAAAAATTTCAGCCTTTCCCCATGCAGAATGATATTGGCAGTGAGTTTGTGATATATGGCTTTTATTGTGTTGAGATACTACCCTTCTATACATTATTTGTTGACGGTGTTTTTGTTAAGGAATATTGAGTTTTGTCAAATGCTTTTTCTGAGTCTGTTGAATGATCATATCTTTTTGTCCTTGATTTTGTTGATATAGTGTATCACATTTCTTGATTTGCATATGTTAAAACATCGTTGCCTACCTGGAATGAATTCATCTGATGTATAATCTTTTTGACGTGCTACTGCATTCTGTTTGCTAATATTTTGTTGAGGATTTTTATGTCTGTGTTCATCAAGGATATTGGCCTGTTTTTTATTTGTTTATTTGATGGTTTGGATCTCTGTCTTATTTTGATATCAGAATGACTCTGGCCTCATAGAATGATTTTAGAAGAATAGTCTCCATTTCAGTTTTTTAGAATATTTTGAAAAGAATTTGTATTAATTCCTCTTTAAAGGTTTGGCATTCAGCAGTGAAACTATCCATCCCTGGGTTTTTATCTGTTAGGAGACTACTGATTACGACTTCCATCTCTTTGTTTATTACTGGTCTGCTCAGGTTTTCTGTTTCTTCTGAGTTTGGTGTTGGTAGTTTGTATGTGTCCAGAAATTTATCCATTTCCTCCAAGTTTTCTAATTTGTTGCTGTGCAGTTGTTCATAATATTTTCTAAAGATTTTTTTTGTGTTTCTGTGGTGTCAGTTGTAATGTCTTATTTTTCATTTCTAATATTTGTTATCTGGGTCTTTTCTCTTCCTTTTTAAAATTAGACTAGCTGATGGTTTGCCTATTTTGTTTATATTCTCAAAAAATAACATTGTTTCATTGATCTTTGGTATCTCTTTTTGGTCTTTGTTTCATTTAGTTCTACTCTGATCTTTTTTTTTTTTTTTTTTTTTTTTTTGTCTTTTTGTGACCGGTGAGGGGATCGCAACCCTTGGCTTGGTGTCACCCGCACTGTGCTCAGCCAGTGAGTGCACTGGCCATTCCTATATAGGATCCGAACCTGTGGTGGGAGCGCTGCACTCTCCCGAGTGTGCCACAGGGCCAGCCCTCTACTCTGATCTTAATTATTTCTTTCCATCTACTATTTTGGGATTGGATTGCTCTTGTTTCTAGTTATTTGAGGTGTAACATTTTATTTAGAGTCTCTTTATTGTTTCAATTTAAGCATTTATTATGATAAACTTCCCTCTTACTACTGCTTTTGCACCGTCACTTAGGTTTTGGTATGATTTTTCTTTATTTTCATTAGTTTCAAGAAAATTTTTGATTTTCTTTTTAGTTTCTTCTTTGATCCATGGTCATTCAGGAGCATGCTGTGTAATTTCCATGTGTATGTATGGTTTCCAAAGTTTTTCTTGTTATTTATTTCTAGGTTTAATACATTATAATCTGAAAAGTTACTTGAAATGATTTCAATTTTTTTTGTTTGTTTTAATTTATTAAGACTCGATTTGTAGACTAACATGTTCCATTCCAGACCATTTTCCATGTGCTGAATCTCTTATGGCCTATAATGTTTCTGCTGAGAAGTCTGCTGTTAGTCTGATGGGGGCTCCCTTATACATGGTGACATTTTCTTTTGCTGCTTTTAGGATTTTCTCTCTGTCTTTTCACTTTTGACAGTTTGATTGCAATGTGCCTCAGAGAGGACCTTTTTGGACTGAATTTGTGTAGGGATCTTTGAGCTTTTGGATCAGGAAGTTATATATATTCCAATACTTGGGAAGTTTTCTACTATTATTTAGTTGAATGGGTTTTCAATGTCTTTTTCTTTTTTTCCCACTATCCAGAACACTCATGATTTGGTTGTTTATGAAATTAAGGTTATCTGATATCTCTTGTAGATTTTCTTCATTTTTTAAATTTCTTTTTTTTTTTTTTTTTTTTTTTGGTCTGCATGGGTTATTTCAGAAATACTGCTTTGAGATTGTGAATTGTTCTTTCTGCTTGCTATAGCCTGCTTCTTAAGCTCTCATTTGTATTTTCTATTTTGTTGAATAAATCCTTCACTTCCATGAGTTCTGCTACATTGTTTTAAAGGTATTTATCCCTTTGTAGAGTTCTTCCTTCATATCATAAATTTTTTTTCTCATTTTGTTGTGTCATCTATCTGCATCTTCTTGTATCTCATTGAGTTTCCTTTAGATTATTGTTTGGAATTCCTTTACAGTCACTTCAAGGGTTTCCTGCTGCATGGAGTCTGGTACTTCAGAGTTATCATATTCCTTCGGTGCATATTTTCTTCTTTTTTTTTTTTATATCTAGTATCTCTGCATTGCCGTCTGGTCATCACAGAGTAGTTCCTTCTTCTATTACTCCAGTGCGGCCTTTGAGGAGAGAAACTCATGCCTGTTGATATGTTCTGTATTGACCAGTGGCCCTGGACAGATTTGCTGGCACCCTGGCTAATAGCCCATGCCCATAATAGGTGCACTGGGGCATGCTGAAAGTACTCAACTTGAATGTATGGCCCTGGGCAAGATTTCTTTCCTCTTTCCTGTGGGAAGAAGCTTCTCCTTGTCCTTGCTTCTTCCTCTTTCTTCTTTCCTCCTGCATGGTGAAACATGGGAACATCTGGATGTGGGTGAGGTGGAGCTCATGGTACCCAAACTGGACATCAGCAGACAGCAGGACTGATTGCTGTCAGGGAGAAGGGTGGCTGTGTTGGTAGTACTCTGGGGTTGGAGGAGAGTGATGGTGGCATTGGTAAGGTCATGCCTTCTTTGGGGTTTGGGTACTGTACTACCAAGAATGGGGCTGCTGATCCTTTTCTCAGGAAGTGGGTGGAGCCTCTGGGCAAGCCAATGGCAGTAAACTCTGTTCCTCCAGTTGTGAGCAGTGGGTGGTGCCACTGGATGGGCCTTAAGCAGAGTGCCCTGTCTGATCACCTGTGGGCATTAGGTGGGGACAGTGGGCTAGTGCACATCAAGATGCCTGGTCTGGCTGTTTGTGGTTGTTGAACAGGGCCTCTTGTCCTGTTGGTCTGCTTATGGGTATTGTGGAGAGCCACTAGGCAGTACTTTGGAGAAGGAAAAGGGACTGATGCATTCACTTCTGGGTTTGTTGGCATAGTTGTTAGCCAGAATTGTTCAAGAAGTGTAGTTGCCAGGCCACATCTCTGAGAGGGGAAGATGCACTTTGTTTCTACCAACCTGAGGGTATATTCATTGTAGTAGAGACGCATGAGCTGTTTTTCTGACTTAGAGGATCAGGCATACATAAATCTGTCAGGTGGTGGGACTGGTGGGGGATAAATGGGGTGTGGTCCACTAAGGAGGGTCTGCCTGGCAGATCTCTGGCCAGGGATGAGGGGTGTGTCAGATTAGCAGGACTAGGTTTGGCTTCCCAGGCTGCAGAACATAGTCATAGCTGCTGTGAGCCCAGGCTTCCAGTTGCCATGATGAGGGCAGTACAACCTTTCCCATGAGTGCACTGGGTGAAAGGTGGAGCCTTAAGGCTAGGAAAGCACTGTGGATACTGCACCCTGGGCAAGGTGCTCTCCTGTAAGAGTTCCAGTTTCTAGATGGAGCTGATCTGCATGGGATTGAGTCCCAAGGGTGGAGGGTTGAGAGTGCACCATCCAACCACACTAATGTTCTAGGACACTAGTTTTGTAGGGCACTGTACACACTTGGATCTGGACTTGTCCTGCTAAAGAATCTGTGGGCCCATGTGGTGAAGATGGAGGTTTGTGTGGGACCTCTGCCTACCTTTTCACTGCCAGGGAAATTCTTTGTGCACCAGTCCTGGTGTCGGAGACTTGGTAGCTGAGACTTTGTGCCTCTCTTTCTTCTCTATGTTGTCCCCCTGGGTTTTCATTCTCCACAGTGGTCTTGCCAGTCTCCTGTTGTACTCCTACACTATCCCACTGATGTTTCCACCATTATTTAGCTGTCTGTTACTTGTTCTTTTCTGTGGGAGGAACATGCCCTGGGCACCTCTAGTTCAGCATTTTCTCCTTCTATCTGGATTTATATAATCTCGATATTTACCTTATGGATTGGAAATGACATAAGATTCCTTATTTCAGATTTTATATGCCTTATAAATTATTCCAAGTCACAATCAAGAAAAAAGGTCAACTCCAATCTTCCACAAATCTAGATGCTAGATTAATCTTTATCTCAAATTACTTTGGTAACCCTTAATTTATTGGGAAAAGTTTGAAGTTCTCTAATATCAAGAAATCACTTTTCTTTCCATGTTCTCATTCGCCATGGATCTTTCTCAAATGTCACTAACATATCCACAGCAAAAATATTACTGAGATTTTCAAAGTATACAGTACAGAAATCTATGCCTCCCACACTAACTGATTTTTCTTTTCTTTCTTTTTTGAGGTGAAAATTTCAAGGGCATATGCATGTCTATATATGCCTTATGACATATGCACATCCCATGAAACTGTCACCTAATATGCAGTTCATAATAAGCTATATACAGGGCAATTACTAACATTGCATGTTCTTCTATATTTTCATTCCCAAGATGCACCCTTTTTTGGCATTTCTTATATATTAACTTGTTAATTATTAATAATTTTAATTTCAATTTTCTGACCTCTAAAGCTCTTCTAAATTTCAATTTTCATCATCTAAAACTCTTCTCTCACCCACCATATTAATTACATAACCACTACATGTATTAAGGAAAAGTGGTTATATTGTTAAATAAAAATAAAATATTTTCTGTTATTATAATGTTAAAAATATTATTGGATTTTGGAGAGCTGGAGTTTTGGAAGATAAAGCATTGATTGAGTAATCTTTTAAATTTCTGGAATAAATGTACAATGTTATATCTCAATATGTGTAGATACATACACAAATATATGTAAAAATATGGGCATGTATATACATATAGTCTTTCTCCGAAGTATCTGAAGAATAATAACATACTCAATAAAAGTGCAGGACACTACATTCTAAATTATCTACTCAATATTAGAAAGTAAGTTACAGTAAAACAGATTTTCTATTGCCTGCAAAAAGAAACGAAAAGCATTTTAAAGGCTCAAATTATAATTAAACATAGAAAGGTTTTATTGAAGCAGAAATTTTCATACTACAACCATCATATTAAATCTGACATATGTATTAGTTACATATTATTGATATTTTACTTTCTTTTTTTATGTTTTGAAATATCATTGCATCAAAATATAGTCAGCCTTACATATCCAGAACTGATCATATGCTAGAAACCTAAATCATAGTTTATTTTTATAGTTTCTGAGTGTTCACATCTAAGACATGTTGAATTGCTGTTCAAAGAGATTTTTATTAGAGACATGGATGAGATATCACACTTTCAGAAAAATAGTCAATAAAATCTTTAGCTTTTCTCACATGAGAAAAACTTAGTTCACATTCTGAATCCTCTCTTATTTTCCCTTCTCTGTTTTTTTGTGTGTTTGTTTGTTGGTTGGTCAGATAAAATTTTTACCTTAAACTGTGATCATAATGTATTTTTAACTTTAAGAATTAAGTTCTTCACATTTAGAGCTTTCACTCTTGCCTTTAAAAAGAATAACATTACAGAAATTCTAGAAGATAATTTAATGCTTTTTTCTATCAAATATACATTGAAGAAGCTTTTATTGCAAAACTATGTTTACATAATATATGTGCTAATATGACACTTGAGTCATTTTCTCTTAGAATAGGATGACATCATCCAAACTCTAATTTCCCCCAACTATCCCATCATTGTAGAATCTTCCATGTGTTATCAAACTACTGCCATGCACACATGTACTAAAATGTCAGAGATTTAATTTTTAAAAGATGTAGTCAGTATTTGCTTCGTGTTCGTCTTTAATTATAATAGGTCTTTTGACTTTTGGTGGCCATGCGTTATACAAAGTCAATACCTGAGTTTATATATATATATATATATATATATATAGTTTTAGTTTTATAATCTCATGAGTATCTACCTGCTCAAAATGTAAAAAATTCTATTGGAATGTTGAATAAAACTCCTTTTATCTAATCAGCAGCTTTTATTTCTATCCTTGAATATCTGAGTTTTGGACTCTTTTAAGGTAGGGACTTTTCTTTGTGTTTGAACATGTATTCCATACAGTGCTATGAGGTGCAATTTAATGGAACCTGCACTTTCCTATAGACTATAGCTATCATGCACAAAATACAGTGTATACTTATAGTTAATGACTTTTTCTCCATCTCCCTAGCTCTTCGATGCTTTATATTGCCCTTAGCATAATGAATGCATCATAGATTGCCATTCATTCTATGAAGCAGAAAGAACTGCAATACAAAAATATGTGGCAAATTTGACCAAAGTTCGAATTAAAATTATTCTCCAGAATTATTAGCTATTATTTTTATAGAGAGTTCTCTCCAGCATGGTAATAATTCAATGGAGTCGACTCACTTTTTTCCTGGGGAAAAAAAACCCCAAAACACTCATGTTCTCATTTTACATTTTTAAACTATGCCTGAACCAACTCCTACCCTCCATAGAAACTTTACAAGGAATAAAAGAAAAGTCATATTTTTAATAATTGCTACTAAATATAAATAAAGCACTATATGCTCTGCCAAATTCAAAGCACAATGTGAAGGATGGAGTGATTTTTAAAAGCCTATTTTTAAAAAGGTAAAGTCTAGTATATATGCTATTTTCACTTGATGAAAATGCATACTTAACTAAAAATAAAGCATTGATAAAATGATTATAAAAAGGTATTGATTACAGTCTGGAAGGGAAGTGTGATAAAATAACCATGCTTGTATAGTCTTCTGTGCCATTTTTCTTAACTATAAAAGCAACTCCCGACACCTATTTTCAAATATGATATTTTTGTAGAAAAGGTGCTTTAAAATTTCTACAGACCCTGACAATATTTACTTTTTTATTACAGAAATGTAGTTCCATTTCTATCATGCAACAGTAACCCATTACTTTAAAAACTGTGCTATGCTCTTCTCTGTACAATTAACTTTTATTCTTGACATTCATGCTGGCTTATCCTTTTCAATTCTACTATATATAGAAATTATATCCAAATAAGCATAGGCGATACTGGTTCTTTATTTCTATTGACATATTAAAATTAACACTCCATTAAATTTTTGTATTCATACTGACTCCATATATATATTAGCCTTGAGTAAAAGATATTGTTTTAGTTATTCATGTTAAAATTATAAATACTGTTTGAGCAAAATAAATGTTTTTTTTTAAATGCATTTGTCATGACTTTGTGATTAGAATAATAAAGGTAATATGACACATCTGGAGGTTGTTATAATAATCTATGACTAAGGGATGGTCTTCAAAGATCAAAGAAGAAAAAAAAAGAAAATGGACTACCAGAAATATTTCATAAATACTGTAGTTATTCATAGGAAAAATAATTTTATTTGTAGGTAAGAGTAAAATCAGTTGACTTTTTAAGAAGTAGTTTCAGATTACATTTTTTGATGCACATCAATCTAGTAAAATTTATTTTATTAGTTTAGACATAAAAGTCAGATGTATAAGTGTGTTCCAATGACCTATGTATTCTTCACATAAAGACACTGTTACATAAAATTTTCTATTAGCATTGAATATGTGTCTAGTTATTAGTCATTTTGGAGTTTTTCAGTTTTAGCATCTCACAAAATATTACAGGATACATATATATCCTTTTAGGAGTGAAAATGATTCAATAGAAATCAACACTTTTCATCAGCAGTCATTACATGCCCTCATACTTTCAATTATTTTCACTGGTTTCTTTTTCTCCATTTTTAAAAAAATGTATAACAACTTCTGGTTTTACTTTCTTTAAGTCAAGGTCATGTGCTCTGATCAGTTTCTCTGATCCAACAGAATGCAAAAAAGTAAAACAAAATCAATTTGAAACTAAGAGGATAAGTAAATTTGTATACAGGATATTAAGCTAGGACTCTGTCAGTTTTTGCTGAGGTCCAAAAATGGGAGGTGACAATTACTTTCACTTTCTAAACTGAGGTTATAGATCACCTCTTCATTACTTGAAAAGGAGGTACCCAAAAGTCAAATCAGAGATAATTAGATAACCAATAATCTCCAGCCTATTTAAAAATAAGTTAGAATATCTGAGAGAGAAGCAGAGGATTAAGAAGGAATTGAATTGTCATTAGGTACAAATGTGTGCTATGAGTTCCAACTGTACTGCACATAGGAAAAGATTGGAATGGATTCCCCTTGACTTTAAGAAGACTCCTTGGAAAACTTAATATAGGTTTCCTGTAGTTTGGGAAATACTGTAGACTATTATATAAACTATGTCTAAGAACTCACAAAGTGAAAAAACTAAATGAAGTGGCCTGTGGATTATAGGCTGCAAACTCATTTATAGCAATACAAAATTCTGCTATTTCAGCATAGCTAATGAGAGAATCACTTGCCATTAGTTCAGAAGACAGTTGCCTGGAGAGGAAAGAATTCAGCAGAAATAAGTGGTACTTAAACATTTACACCCCAAGCAAGGAAACAGCTATCTCATTTACACCCCAAGCAAGGAAACAGCTATCTGGAGATGCCAATTGTTGAGGATTTTCAATGGCCTCTGAAATATTTTCCAGAAGCGAATTTGGGTTTTTTGTTGTTGTAGTTGTTTGCTTTTTATTATACATACATGTGAGGATGTGGGGTACAACACTGATTTTCAGTAATTGTGTACTTTGTGTGGTGGTTAGATCAGTATAGTTAGCTCACTACTAATCACAGAACTAATAAGGTAAGACATATCCTGGTTTTCTAATCCTCCTTTCTTTTCTTGCTTTGACTTGAGAAGTCAGTAAAGATGATTAGCCTGCGAGTGAGGGAGAAATACAAAGCACAGAATGGAGAAGAAACCAACCCCACTCTTTATGTCCATTAAAGCCTTCCAGAGTTAGTTCTAAACTAACTTTGAAAGAGAAATATTTTATTTTAAATAAAGTGAAGAATTTTTACTATTTAATTGAACTGGATATTTAATGACAATTATAATTTTTTATGACTTGAAGTCACTAGAGTGCTGTCATCTGACTGAAGAGATGTCATGAGACCTGTCTGGGATCTCATCCTTGTACTGGAGAATTAGACGTTTAGCTCATAGAGCATGTCTGAACAAGTAGAAAAGGGAAAGGACAAGTTTTTTTTTTCTGTTATTCTCTGAATTCCACTTAACATGAACTTCTTCAAATCAAAGACAGAAATGATCATTAAAGATTCAGTTGTTAATGTGATTATATCTTGTCATTCCAGGTAATTTTATAACTGAAAAATTGATCAATGCTAACTTTTTTAACAAATAAGTCAACATATCTTTAATGACCTACTACTAACATTGGTCAATTCCATGGAACTAATGTATTTTTCTGTATTTTTAAAAGTCTCTTAAAATATGTTCTAAGTATTCCAATAATACTTTAGACAATTGACTGTTATTCTGCTATTAGAGGTTTTCTCAAATCTAACTTTGTTAATTTTAGCATATGTTGTGATTTACATAACGCTTTTTATCCATATGTGTTTATTCATCATATATTAAATTTAATAAACTTATCTTAAGTTATTTGGTAGGTCATGGGGATCAATTATCTTTGAGATTTTGTTACTTGATACATTTTTCTGTATTTGACATTATTATAAGCCAAAAAAATCTATTACATTATGTTTCCCGCTAAGTAATCAACTTGACATTTGAAAAGCATACGAATGGTAACATCAATATTACTTAAATTGTGTCAGATTACAATGAATATTTTTATCTGAATAGAAGCTAGTTAGTTTTAATGCACTTTTCTTGTTTTACTCTTGTTACATAAATTTTTGAGTAGGCTTTTAATTTATAATAGCTTTATTAAGTGGCTAACTTTTGTAATAAAGTGCAAAATACTAACATTTTGAGGAAATTATTCTAATTCTGTTGGTTTTCAACCAGCAACTTAAATCAACCAACAAATATTTCAACTATTTATAACTATGGCTGGAACAAAGAACAAATCTGTAGGAAAAGAGGTAATAGGGCTGAAAATATAATTAATTAGACTGCAGAGTGTTTGAAATATATGTCAAAATAATTTTCTTATAGTTTGGTGGAAAGCCAGTAAAATTTTGAGAGAAAGAAATTGGCATAGTCAAAACCCAGTTGTATTCTGAGTAATCTCTTTTAGAGTATATATATATATATATATTTTTAATGGCAGAGTTGAATAATACAAGGTCATCGAGTATAATATCAGAAGTTAATAATATTCAGGATTAGGTTGACAGTTATTTAAAGAAGAGGGCAATCATTATTAAGAAAATACTGGCAAAGATCAATTCCTGACTTAAAAAGTAGATTAAGAAATAAATTCTATTTCTTTTGCTGGAATAATGTAAATTTAATAAGAAACTTGTGTTTATGTGGTTATGCTACCAAAGAAATATTAAATACTGATAGGAAATGCTTAAAGGGATAATCTAAGGGTTTTCTACTATGAGAGCAAACTTCATTAAACTGAATCAGGCCATGTACCTACTCTTCCACTGTCTGGAGAACTTTGTGAAAAATTGGCCATTGTTCTATGCAACTGGTGAAAGTGAGTTTCATAATCTCTCTCTTTTATTCTGTCCTGTGCCTACCCAGATATTCTACCTTCTGGATATCTACCACTCACCTTGCCATAGCCCATGCCATTATTTGTTACTTCTCTGGCCCATATCGTTATATCAAAACAAAATATTTTTAAAAAACACTTATCAGGTCTTGGATTTTCCTGTCTTTTGACAGGTTAAACAATTACAAAGCAATTGAAGCCCTATAAATGACAAAGTAATTAAAAAAAATAATGTCTAGGAACTCAAGCTCCAGAAATGAGTACACGTGTATATACACACACACACACACACACACACACACACACACACACACACACACACATATGTATTGCCAGGTGGACAGAAACAAATTTAAAACAATATTAACAAAGATCATGAGATGCTTAATTATTTCGGGTGCACTAAAAATGTGTGTTTTTCTTTTTTTCTCTTCAAGAGTTAGAAATTGGCCTCGATTGCTTGATTGCAAACCTGGATGTTTTCCTACCTCTTGAAGAATCCATAAACTCATGCAGATTACTACAGAGGAATGCAGTACCTAATATTGACAGTATAATAGGAAAAACTGGCTGTTGTAAAACTCAATTCCAGGTTAAACTTGGCTTTAAAAAAAAAACACAAAAAACAGAGTGTAAGACGTTAGCTACTCTCACATCTGGAATTTATGTTTGGACTGACATCATTCATTCATCATGAATGAAAATGTGGCTGTACCTTCAAAAAGACTGTGGCTGTAATGATAAAAATTTAGTAATCTCTGTTATTTTATATATCACTTTTATAATATTCTGTTATACTTTCATGGTATACAGGACTTTTAAAATTGTTGGCACAGAAATGAGTCAGGAAGACAGTCTCTTCACTTACACTTCATTCACTGTATGAATTATGTAGAACTGGCATTTATGTTTTGGCCTCTATTTCCTTTATATCATAAATTATAGTTCCCTCCTAATTATATGTTTTTCTATAAATAGTCTTTCATTTTCATGACTTGGGAGATCAAATGTTAAACTACTTTCTGCTTGCATTTTTTAGAATGAAATAACCAACTTTTTCTACCCAAATGTGAACTCTTTTCACATTTTATTTCTCTTACAAGAGACTCAAGAAACTAGATGATTTGTGCAATAGTTATGTATAAAATAAAATAGCCTCATTAAAAAACTATGTTTTTGATGTTTTTTTTTTATTGTCTGCAGGGATTTCATTAATATCTGCTATTAGTTGTTTTTGTCAATTTTCTGAGGCTAATAAATATTAGCATTAATTTGACTTATATTATTTAACATTATAAAAATCAGAAAAATAATTTACTCTTTGCAGCCACTTGTCTTCTTTACTGATTTTCCCTCCACAATTTTTGACTTCTGCAAATATATTTGATTTTTTGTTTTATAATGTTTTCACTTGGCATTAAGAAAGTGCACAAATTACTTATTCGTATGTAAGCTCATGATTAGTAAGCTCACACAAGCCATTAAACATGTTATTTGTAGGTTTTTAGGTTACATTTTTCAGCATAAACTATTGTTTAGAACCACTATTATTTTCGTAAATGGAAAAGAAATAAACATGGGCAATTGAAACCTTTTAGCAAAGAAAAGTTTAAATCCTGCCTTTTCTAAGTGGACTTATTTCCATTTATCATTTTGATGATAGACACATATAAAGAATAAGAAGAAATGTTTCTTTTACGTTAAAGAATATGATTTAGTTCTATCTATTCAGGTCTGTTTAACAATGAGAATAACAACTATTTTTAGATAACTATAAAACTTGTGTAACATACACAGAAAATGAATAATTTAAAATTTTAATTATACTTTACATAAATTTTTATTTCTAGGGAGTTATTATAAAAAAAAACAACAAAAAAGAAACTGAATTTGTCTTGTCTTTTATTTATTTACTACTTTCCTGAGAGTAGGTATCTAATCTAATTTTGGGTACATTTCTATAGTATCTTGTACCCAAAAAGTGTGTGATATAATTACTGTACAAACATTATTTTCTGCCCTGCCGGAGAGGCCTGAGATCTATGGAGACCACGTGACCTGTGGTTCCAGCACACAATCAAGCAGTTAGGCCTC
Organism: Cynocephalus volans; assembly: GCF_027409185.1. Taxonomy (NCBI): domain Eukaryota; kingdom Metazoa; phylum Chordata; class Mammalia; order Dermoptera; family Cynocephalidae; genus Cynocephalus; species Cynocephalus volans. The sequence goes on along the minus strand of NC_084468.1, from coordinate 116,292,910 downwards.
GCTGCTGCCAGACTCCATCCCCAGCCTGGCCGAGTACAAACTGACCAGAGAGGTACCAACCAGAGAGGCCAGAGATCTGCGGAGACCATGTGCCCAGCAGCACCAGCGCATGATGGAGCAGGTAGGCCTCACCAATGCCAGAACCCATCCCCAGCCCAGCTGAGTGCATGCCGACCAGAGAGGTGCCTCCCTGGAGAGGCCCAAGACCCAAGACAACTGAGCAGACACTGAGGCGGCCATGCCAAATTAGCAGCTCCAACAGCATCCTAGACAGAAAATAGTGTTGAACCAGTGGACTGTGAAATCCCTTGCCACAATGACTAAACATTAAAGGAAAGATACAAGAAATATGAAAAATCAAGAAAGTACATCACCAAAGGGTAATAACTCTCAAGCTCTAGATACTATAGAACAAAAAGCCCTTGAAATGTCTGACAAGGAATTTCAAGTGTTAATTCGAAGGAAACTAAATGGGATACAAGAAAACTCATCTAGACAACATGATGAAATGAAGAAAAGCATACTATACCTGAAAGAAGAAAGGTACAAGAAAATCAATGCCATGAAAAAGAAGGTAGCAGAGCTTCCTGAGCTGAAAAATTCATTCAATGAAATAAAAAACACAACAGAGAGTTTAACCATCAGGCTCGCAGAAGCAGAAGAGAAATTCTGACCTCAAAGATGGGCTGTTTGAAATAACACACGAAGACAAAGAAAAAGAAAAAAGAATTAAAAACATTGAAGAAAATCTAAGAGAGAGATCAGACAACCTTAAGCGCTCAAATATCTGAGTCATGGGTATTCCAGAAGGGGAGGAAAAGGAGTTTGCATTGAAAACATATTCAACAAAATAGTAGCAGAAAACTACCCATGTTTAGGAAAAGACAAAGATCTTTAGATTCAGGAAGCTCAAAGATTCCCTACTGTATTCAACTCAAAAAGGTCTTCTCCAAGACATGTTATAGTCAAATTGGTAAAACTCAAAGACAAAGAGAGAATCTTAAAAGCTGTAAGAGAAAAGTGCCAAATCACCTATAAGGGAGCCCCAATCAGGCTAACATCAGACTTTTCATCACAAACCCTAAAAGCCAGAAAGGAATGGGATGATATATTCAAAATAATAAAAGACAAAGATTGCCAGCCAAGAATACTTTACCATACAAGGCTATGCTTCTGAAATGAAGGGCAAATAGTATATTTCTCAGACAAACAAAAACTGCATGAGTTCACTACCACATGACCACCCTTATGATAAATTCTCAAGGGAGTACTGGATTTAGTACCTGAAAAATAACTACCACTGCCATAAAAACTCAAGAAAAATCAAAATGCACTAGTAAAATAAAAATGTCAACAATGAACAGAAAAAAAAAGTTTATCTAAAACCCAAGGAACCAACAAATACAGAAGACAAACAGTACATCAGAAAGAAAGGAACAAAAGACACAAGACATCCAAACAAAAATCAAAAATAGCTAGGAGTAAACACTTATCAATAACTGCTCTTAATGTAAAAAGATTAAATTCCACAATCAAAAGACACAGATTGGCTGACTGGATTAAAAAGGAGGACCCAACTATATGCTGCCTTCAAGAGACCCACCTCACCTATAAAGATGACATAGACTAAGAGTGAGAGGATAGAAAAAGATTTATCATGCAAACAGAAATGAAAAACAAGCTGGAGTAGCTATTCTTATATCTGACAAAATAGTCTTTAAACTAAAAACCATAAAAAGAGATAATGAGGATCACTACATAATGATAAAAGGAGTGATCCACCAAGAAGACATAACAATCATAAATATATACGCACCCAATGTCGGAGTGGCCAGATTTATAAAGCAAACTCTATAAGACCTAAAGAAGGAAATAGACACTAATACCATAATAGCAGAGGCCCTGAACACCCCACTATTAACATCGGACAGGAATGAGCAGGCAAGGAATGAGCAGAGAAAGACAAGATCTAAACAACATTCTAGACCAATTGGACTTGGCAGATATCTACAAAACATTCCATCCAACAACATCAGAATATTCATTCTTCTCATCAGCACATGGATCACTCTTCAGAGTAGATCACATGTTAGGTCACAAATCAAGTCTCCACAAATTCAAAAAAATTGGAATTATCCCATGTATTTTTTCAGACCAGAATGGATTAAAATTTGAAATCAATAACAAATGAAATTCTGGAAACTATACAAACACATGGACACTAAACGGCATGCTACTTAATGACATATGGTTCCTAGAAGAAATCAGACAGGAAAGAAAAAAATTTGTGGAAACTAATGAAAACAGTGATACATCATACCAAAACCTGTGGGATACTGCAAAAGCAGTAGTACAGAAGAAATTTACCGCATTGAATGCTTACTTTAGAAGAATGGAAAGATGGCAAGTGAACAACCTAATACTTCAGCCTAAAGAATTAGAAAACAAGAACAATCCAAACCCAAAGTAAGCAGATCAAAAGCAATCATTAAGATCAGAGCAGAACTTAATGAAATTGAAACCCCAAAAATAATGCAGAAGATCAATGAAACAAAAAGTTGGTTTTTTGAAAAAATAAATAAAATTGACAAACCATAATCACAGCTAACTAAACAAAAGGAGAAGACCAAAATAACAAAAATTAGAAATGAAAAATGTGATATTACAACTGATAACTCTGTAATACAAGGAATCATTCGAGACTACTATAAACAACTATACGCCAACAAATTTGAAAATCTGGAGGAAATGGATAAATTTCTGGACACACACAAACTACCAAAACTGAGCCAAAACAATGTAGAAAATCTGAACAGACCAATAACAATAAAAGAGATTAAAGCTGTTATCAGAATGCTCCCAACAAAGAAAAGCCCAGGACCAGATGGATTCTCAGCAGAATTCTATCAAACCTTCAAAGAGGAATTAACACCAATTCTCTATAAACTATTCCAAAAGATTGAAACAGAGGCAATTCTCCCAAACTCATTCTATGATGCAAACATCACCCTGACACCAGAACCAGGTAAAGATACAACTAAGAAAGAAAACTACAGGCCAATATCCTTGATGAATGTAGATGCAAAAATCCTCAATAGAATACTAGCTAACAGAAGACAGCAACACATGCAGAAAATTATACACCACAATCAAGTGGGATTCATCCTAGTGATGCAAGATTGGTTCAATATACACAAATCAATAAATGTGATATACCATGTCAATAAAATCAAACACAAGGACCATATGATCATCTCTATAGATGCTGAAAAAGCATTTGATAAAATTTAACACTCATTCTTGATAAAGACTCTATACAAGTTAGGTATAGATGGATAGTATCTCAACATAATTAAAGCCATATATGATAAAACCAATGCCAATATCATCCTGAATGGGGAAAGGCTGAAAGCTTTTTTTCTTTAAGAACAGGAACTAGACAAGGATGCCCACTCTCACCACTCCTATTCAACATAGTGTTGGAAGTACTAGCCAGAGAAATCAGAGAAGAGAAGGAAATAAAGGGCATCCAGATTGGAAAAGGTGAAATCAAACTTTCCCTGTTTGCAGATGACATGATCCTATACATAGAACAGCCTGAAGCCTCTATAAAAAAGTCTTGGAGTTGATTGATGATTTCAGCAAAGTTGCAGGATACAAAATCAACACACAAAAATCAGTAGCATTTCATTCTCCAATAATGAACATGCAGAAAGAGAAATCAAGAAAGCCTGCCCATTTGCAATAACCATGAAAAAAATAAATTACTTAGGGATTGAGTTAACCAAGGATGTAAAAAATCTCTATAATGAGAACTACAAACCACTGCTGAGAGAAATTAGAGAGGACACAAGAAGATGGAAAGATATCCATGCTCTTGGATTGGAAAAATCAACATTGTGAAAATGTCCATACTGCCCAAAGTGATATACAAATTGAATGCAATTTCCATCGAATTTCCAATGACATTATTGTCAGAAATGGAAAATAAACTATCAAGACATTTATATTGAATAACAAAAGACCACACATAGTCAAAGCAATTCCGAGCAAAAAACAAAATAAAAGTGAAGACATAACACTACCTGACTTTAAACTATACTACAAAGCTATAATAGCCCAAACAGTATGATATTGACATAAAAACAGACACACTGATCAGTGAAATAGAAGAGAGAATCCAGAAATCAACCCACACACCTACTGCCACTTGATCTTTGACAAAGGCACCAAGCCTATACACTGGGGAAGAGACTGCCTCTTCAGCACATGGTACTGGGATAACTGGATATCCATATGCAGCAAAATGAAACTAGATGCTTACCTCTCACCATATACTAAAATCAAATCAAAATGGATTAAATAATGCAATATATACACCCTGAAACAATAAAACTTCTTAAAGAAAACTTAGGAGAAACACTTCAGGAAGTAGGACTGGACACAGACTTCATGAATATGACCCCAAAAGCACGGGCAACCAATGGAAAAGTAAACAAATGGGATTATATAAAACTAAAAAGCATCTGTGCAGCAAAAGAAACAATTAACAGAGTTAAAAGACAACCAACAGCGTGGGAGAAAATATACATCTGACAAAAGATTAATATCCAGAATATACAAGGAACTCAAACAACTTTACAACAAAAAACAAGTAACCCAATTTTAAAAAGGGCAAAAGAGCTAAATAGTCATTTCTCAAAGGAAGATATATGAATGGCCAACAGACACATGAAAAAAATGCTCAATATCACTCAGCATTTGGGAAATTCAAAACCACACTGAGATACCATCTCACTCCAGTTAGGATGGCTAATATCCAAAACACTGAGAATCATAAATGCTGGTGAGGTTGCAGAGAAAAAGGAACCCTCCTACACTTTTGGTGGGACTGAAAAATGGTGCAGCCTCTATGGAAAACGGCATGGAGGTTCCTCAAACAATTGCATATAAATCTCTCATATGACCCAGCTATCCCACTGCTGGGAATATACCCAGAGGAATGGAAATCATCAAGTCTAAGGTATACCTGTTCTCCAATGTTCGTTGCAGCACTATTTACAATAGGTAAGAGTTGGAATCAGCCCAAATGTCCATCATCAGATGAGTGGATATGGAAACTGTGGTACATCTACACAATGGAATCCTACTCTGCTACAAAAAAGAATGAAATACTGCCATTTGCAACAACATGGATGGACCTAGAGAGAATTATATTAAGTGAAACGAGTCAGGCACAGAAAGAGAAATACCACATGTTCTCACTTATTTGTGGTAGTTAAAAATAAATAAATAAATAAATACACAAATAAACTGGAGGGGGAGGGAAGAAGATACAACAATTACAATTCCTTGAAGTTGATAAGACAAGTGAACAGATATGAGGTTGTTGGGAGGGAGGGGGGAGAGGGAGGAGGGAGGGAGGTTTCAGTAATGGGACACAATAATCAACCACATTGTATATTGACAAAACAAAATAAAATTTTTTAAGAAAAGTTTTTCCTATATGTTTTATAATTTTGAGTGAACAAAAAAGGCAAAAAGTGAATAGTATTGGTTCTGTGATGATGTTATTATGTAGCCATTAATTTTGTTTAACTCATAAGGAAGTATGAATATTTGTTGTTATTTTTGTAGATAGACAGTTTGACATTTCCCTTGCTCTTTAAATTGTAATAAAGATTATCAACTTTAACAGGACTATATGCATAGGGTTTAGAAGGCCTTTAAAAATACTACTAAAGGTTATGCAAACACAACACATTGTGAAAATATGACATCTCAAATATCTATGCTAATAAAGAGCTACATTTCTGTGGTGAGTTTAAATGATAAATCATTTATTTAACTCTCACTTGGATTTCTTTACCATAAGACAGATATACTAGGCGAGTTCCCCATTCTGCCTTTAGAAGTATATAACATTTAGCTAACGCAGTATTTTTGAGCAAGAAAAATTACAGATCTTTTCATATGTTACTTTGAAAATCATTTATTACCCATACAGTGTATAAAACCATACTTAATTGGAGATGTTCACCCCTTACCAATTCAGAAATATGTGATAGTACCCAGAGACAAGTACTGAAAAATGTTATCAGAGGCTTAAATATTTTATTTAAGAACATCTTCCTATATCAAAAATGACAGAAAATTGATGAAAATAAATAATCTCACTTCATATGATTCTTTTTGGTTCAATAACTTCACTTTATTTCCCTGAGTAAAGTACATATTTTACATTTGTTAAAAACTCTCTACTTTGTTCCAAGTTATTTAAGTGGCTTGCAAAATACATATAACAAAATAAAATTAAAGATGAATCAGTGGAGACAAAACAAAACAAGGCATGGGTGTTAAAATGTAACTTAAAGTGAATACTCAAAATACATGTTGTTGTACCTGCAGTTTTGAAGTATGGAATGATGTTCCAGAATTCAAGGACCCGAAACCAGCATAAAAATCATACAACTGATTAAGAAGTAGATCCACACCTTGAGCCTGAGAATAACTGGGTCAGTCCTCAAATTGTCTATGCAGCGAAACAATTATACCAAATGATGGTCAACTTCGGGGGTTCTTACAGCATAGTAGCATAACTTGAACAAAAGTTCTGCTAACAACATCTCCTGATAGAAGTGTAAAGGCTAGAGTAACTAAGTTATTTCTTCTTGCTTTGATATTTAGTTTTCTCGTGCAAGGTCCTTATTTAACCCAGTATAAGGCTAAACATAATATTCTTGAAATGAAAGTAGTTTTTCTATAAAAAGAGAGAGAACAGACACAGATGCTTCTCTAACTCCTTATGAATGTTACTGTCAGTTCTACTATCAGTAGGTTGCTTGCCATCCTAAGCAGTGAATATGAAATATGAGATTTCATATGAAATCTCAAGGAAGTAGTACACTATAATAGAAATAGAGCACCAGTAAATAATGATGTAAAGGAAGCTACAACTGACCAAGAAGCAAGAAGTGGTCATAGAAATGACCAGCACTGTGAGTGCCAGAAAGCAACTTAGCCAGGATGAGTACTTGTCCACTGGAAATGAGATAAACTGAGCCACTTCACCTCCTGGCCAAGTTGATGTTGTACTGTTTAATCCTGTTTTATTTGGAGCACAACATCCACTTCATATGATTCTTAAAGAAAAGATGACCCTACCTCCCCACCTCACCCTCACCAAAAAATAAATAGATAAAAATAAATGTTTTCATGTATGTCCCACAGAAGTGTCTATTCTCAAAAACACCATATGTTAAACTGAAAGTAAAGTATCCTGATTTAACAGATGTGTTGGGTTTTGCACTGCCTTTATGTGAATAACAATTATGAGAATTCTACTACTAGGACAATGAAGTGGGTCCTCTGGTCATTGTTCTTGGGTCTTAAGATTTTAGAGACTAAATTTATTTATTCATTTATTTTTATTTTTATTATTTTATTATTATTATTATTATTATTTTGGAAGTTCATGTCTTTATTGATAACTTCAAAATTTTGGTGTTCACTCTTTAAAAAAAAGGAAAATGCTCCATTCAGCACTTGCTCAATCTCTTTATTTGATGGCATACAAAGAATTAATGAATCAGCTCTTGATCCTGGCATACTTAGTAGTAAGTCTGATCTCGTTTATAAAAATAGGATCCTTATACTTCATTCTCAGAACATTTTAAAACCCAAGCCAAGGATTTTCTTTCAAGGATGTGGAAGACATTTCTCATTTAAACACAATTCATGGTGTTATAAAGTATGTACCTCACTTTTATTACTTTTATCATGTACATGCTGGAATCTAATATTCTTTTTGATGATGATGTGTTCATGATAAAAACTTAAAGAGAGAAAATTCCTTCCTTCTCAAATTATAAAACAAAATTTTAAAAGCAAAATCCTTGATGTGATAGGGAGATATTTTTAAGACATTATTAGCACCTACTGCCTTAAGCTGCTGGCACAGGCAAAAATAACAAAAGAAGAAACTGTTATCTAACCTTTAAATAACTAGTCTATGTTTGTTACAAATCTACAAATATTTTAAATATACTTCTTCCTACTGAATAAAAATTAAGATAACCACCAGTTTAATAGCTTTCAAAGATGTAAATTTTAAGAATTAAAAAAGGTTAACTTTACTCCTGGATTGTCCAGTGATAAGCTGAACCCCAGTTTCCCTCCCCCAAGGACATAAAAATGATCTAAAATGGATCAGAGTGTATAACACGTTTGTAATATAAAAGTAATATTTCATATGCTTTGATTAAAATAATTAATGTAAAAATAAGGTAAAAACTTGTTTTATGCTTCAAGATTTAGTTAACATTCAAGGAGTCACAACTTTTGAACTTTTAAATCCATATGAAATATGGATGTGAAATATTACAGTGCCTGTGTCAAAAAGCGATGAAATTCCCCATGTAAAAGGGCCTAAATATCACTAATAATTACATTCTCCATAATCTTTTATTATCTAAAATTTTAAAATCATCAATCTTTTTCAGTGCTTTGAGTGAGCAATCACACTAGTCATGTTTATTCAGGTTTAAAACTAAATTTCTCATCTCGCCATATGGGGGCATAGACAATATAGATTACTTTGTCCAACTTCCTGGGCCCACAGCTGTGGAAACAGTCTACAGCATGATCTCATTATGTCATCATTGATGCATCGTCTTTACCAGTGGCATCTTGGGAACTATGAAGGTCTTCAAGCATCTTCTTCAAGATCTTCAAGAAAATCTTGGTGTTGCCTTTCAGCATCTGTATAGATGGTTTCTCTATCTTTTGCAAGCTCTTTCAATTTCCTGTTTCTATGATGCAGACGTTTGGTACAGTCATAGCTCTTCTTGATTAATACTACATCTGGAATTCCATCTGAGTTCCTTTTGTTGACATGTTCATCATTTAAGTTACAGGTGGCAAAATCAAACCCCATCACCAGGTCTCCAGGGTTTAGAAAACGTCCCAAATGAGTATGACAAAAATACTGTTTATCAGTATTCATTTCAGATGTTTTCTGTACCCAGATTTCTCCAAGGGAATGCTATTTTGATATAATTCCAGCAACTGCACTGCCTTTTAGATCTTGGGCTTTTCTGCATTCTATCACAATAAACTCCTCTAGCTGTTTGGGGTGGCATAAACTATTGAAAGCATTGACTCCAGAAAGTGCTCCCATCAATATCTGCCACTTGTAGGGTATTTGGATCTTAGAGGTGGATGGCACTGGTTACTCAAATACACACACAAATCTGGTTCATATTTCCCAGACTTAGTGCCAGTTTTGGAGACAGACCAACAACATTATCCTTGCATACTGGAACAATTTCCACAGAAAAAGTGCTTTTGTAATTGTGTGTGTTACAATGGATATCCCGAGAGATCAGCCTTTGTAATGCTTTGTATCTACAGAGAACTGTGCTCTGAATAAATTCTACCACCTTATGAGCATGTTGTTTTGAGGAATAATAGAAATCCAGGCCATCATGAATTTCCTTGATATGAAGTGTATTCTGATGCATTCTGTATTTCAGAATCAATTGTTCCAGATAGTAGAAAAGGTTTTTTTTGTGCAATGTCTTTTGCTTGACTTGAATCACAGTCTTCCATGAGTCCTTAGATTCTACTCTATGGCAATCTCCATACATTTGGGACCGAACAACATAATCCACCACAAACACCTGCTGAAGGATAGCACTATTCATCACCTCATCACCTCTTTCTGAATAGTCAATTTAACTTTGAGTCCCTTAGAATGGGGCTCAGCCCAAATAAAGCCTCCATCTATAAGCTGTACCTTACTCATAGGGACTTTGATTTTTTTCAAACCCAAAGCAAGAAATTCCCTGGATTTAAAGCACACTGGTGACTGAAAATATCTTTGACATTGTTTGCAGAGGGAGAGTGTAACCTTGGCTGATGTCTACTTCTCAAACAGGCCACACAAAAATTGGCAGGATTTGGACTACTTGGGACACTACACTCACAGCACAAGATGTGTCTAGGACTGTGGTCAATGGATTCTGTCATATACTCCATCATTCTGCATACTTAGTGCCCTTGAGCTGGACCCAGATTTGTTGAAAACTATTTTTATTTATATTTTTTGGGCAGTTGGCTGGTTCAGGGAATCTGAACCCATGACCTTGGGCTAATGGGCCAGCCCCAAGGGATCAAATTTAGTTGTCTACTTCATGGACCAGTCTATGTCCTAAATTCATGCTTACTGAGATTAGTTTTTGTTTTTTTTAAATTGGAAGTATGTACAGATATAAAAGTACATCCTGGGGCTTCCATAAATGATCAAGGAGCTTCTAGTAAGATTCTGTAGGATTAGAGCACATAAACACAATGCAGTATCTAGTTGACACAGTCATGTTCAATAATTAGTTATTCAGCAACAATATGAACCCTAATTCTATACGAAACAGTACACAGGCATCGTAGGCATAATAAAATAAACTCATTTAGTATTTTTCACCAGAAGGATGATATATGTGAAGTCAGAGCCTGACATAAAACACTGTATGAATGATACAGACATAAGTATGAAGTAAGCATGGTTGTTAGAAGACATTTCATAAGAAAGATCGGAAAAATTAGCTATTTCTATTTCTAGACCGTATCTTAGAAACTTCATGAAATGCATTACATCAGCAGTCAACAGACTATGGCTTCCTGGTCAAATCCACTACATAAGTTATTTATGTAAATCAATTTTATTGAAAAACAGCCACACCCATTTATTACATATTGACTATGGCTGCTGTTTACCACAGTGGCAGAATTGAGTAGTGCAACAGAGAACATACAGCCTGCAAAGCCTACGATATTTACTGTCTGAACCTTTATAGAAAAATTTTCCCAGGTTTTGCATTATGTCATCAGATTAATATTGAATTATATTATGAAAGAGAAAAATAGAAGAGGACTTGTACTTTTGCAAAAATAGTAGCATGAAATGACACTCCTTTCTCCAAAAGAGAGAGAGAGAGAGAGAGAGAGAGAGAAATCCTGGATAAAATAAAATAATTCAAAATAAAGTGCATAGCTAATGCTCTTAAAACACAAAAGAACATTTACAGAGTCCAAAAACAAAGAAGGGCCTTTTAATCTAAACAAAAACTATGCAAGCTTGATGTTTCACACTCTCTGGAGAAGACGGTATCAGTACCAGCTCTGAACATATGTTGTCATGTATAAAGTCTACATATTTAGAACAGATTGCGACAAGAGATGAAACCTGTATTGTGTCTAATAGAATCCAAGAATAGAGCCTGTGACCAACTTTATAAAACTACTAACCTTCACTGGAAAATTAATAATAATTAATAAGAAAGAATATTCTATATACATGTGGGTACTTCAAAATTTTAATGGGAAGATTCATATTACTTTTCAATTCTATTTTTCCACACATTTTTTGAAGTACTTTCGTATTTCAGTCAGTAGAAAACTTAACACAGAAGAGTGGAATGAAAGAGCAATGGTGAAAATTAATAAGAGTAAATGTGTGCATAAACATAAAGAAATATTGATCATTATAATTTAAGAGGTATACAAATATATAAGAAAGGACAAATATAACCAGCTTTAATGTATATAAAGCTTCAAATTGTTTGACTAATGAGTGTAGTCATTGATAAATATTAGACATGTTTCATACAGATTAAAACAGGCTACTTTTTGAAAGAAAAGAAATATGGTGCATAGCTTTTTAACCAGTGTAAGAAATCAACAGAAAGAGAACCCTATGAGTAAGAAAATGAAGAAAAAAGAAAATAATAAAAAAATAGAAAAATATAATACAACAATCACAGTAATTTGATAAACTTTCAAAAGGAGAGAATAGAACTGAGGCCACCAGAGGTGGGACGGAGGGAGGGGGAGAGGAGGTTCATGAGAAATTGGTACAGGGCCACAAAAATTGACTACATTGTGTAATATTGAATATACTAATTATTTCCATTAGAGTATAATGTATTGTGCACAAGAATCGATATTCAGTGCTGTACGCCACAGATATGTACAATCAATTATGTTTCAACAAATAAAAAAAGAGAAAGAAAAATATTATGCCAGAATCAAAGTAAAATTTTTGGTAAGTATAAAGCACAAAATAATAGCAAGACTAATTCAAAATAACATAATCACAATAAAGATAAATGAATTAACGATGCCAGCTAAAAAAAAGAAAAGAAAAAAAAAAGAAACTGAATTTAAAAAAACCCACACAACTCTAAATTTACAAAAGTCAGAGTAAAGGAAAATGATGTAAGTCTAAAAGTAAAAGAAGTGATAAACACATACTATACAAATAACCAAAGAAATGTGGTTTCACTACACTGTAAGTCAGTCAGTATATAAAGCAAAAATAAACAAATTACTACACATAAAACTGTTATGTAAAAATAGAGTAATTCACCAGAAAATTATTAAATTACAGCATTATATATCCTTAATAATATAACCTATTTCCACACAAAAAAATGGAACAAAAAATCCTTGATTATATGAAAAATTTTAAACAAAATTCTTAGAGATACTCATACATTAAGAAGAGATATTTCTAATTAGAATGCAGAAAATGTGAATGACATGACTAATTTTTCATCAAATTGATATACTTATAACCCTACCAAGCACACATGGACTAATTAGACATTGACCAGTTAGCCATGAAATATTTTTCAACAAATATTAAAGAATCAATATAATATAGAAAACATTTTCCAACTACAATGTCATCATAGTATAAATTAAAAATACTTTTACTCCCCACCAAAAGAATCACTCATATGCATGAATATATATAAATATATATTTATATAATTAAAAAGTAAATAATAAAGACTAACAGAAATGTGTGTATGCATACACATGCACACAATTTGAATTAAAAGACAAAATGCAACTTTGTTAGCTATAATTTTGGGCAGCTGCATGTGACATAACCGATTTAATCAAAACAGAAGTTTTGTTTTTCTTTTTTTCCTCTCATACACATAAATGTAGAGCAGTTCCTGAGTGTTGAGGCATAAGATCATCCATTATCTAACTTTCTGTCATGTTGCATTGGCCAATATTCATGCTTTAATTTTATTTATCTAAAAAGAAAGCATAATGAAGGAAAGAACATACTCTTTTCTTAAAGGACTCTCTTTCCTGAAGTTGCACACAGTGCTTTCTTTTATATCCCTTGTCCAGATGTTAGTGATGCGGCCACTAATAGATGCAGAAGAGGTTGGAAAATGTACTCATTATTCTGGACAGTCTAGTGCCCAGTCAATGACATTAAAGTCTCTCTTACCATAGCAGATTAAGTAAACAGATTTTAAGAGACAACTGATAGAGTACCAAAAAGAAGCTTAATGACCAGAAATTAAAGCTTTTAGAAAGTGATTTTACCAGAATCATGCCTTTTGAATTTATTTGTCCTATTGAAAGTTGCATTGCTTTCATAATTTATTATATATATTTTGGGGGGAACCAAATATATTAGTTTTTAATTTGTTGTTTATTTAGTATCCTGTATTAACAGATATAAGTATGAGTTAGTTTAGACATATATAGAAAAAGTTCACACGGTTTCCCAAAAAGGTACTAAAAGTAGATTGATACTACTAGAAGTGTTATCTAAATATTTAAAACAAAATGATGTTGCTTCCTGATCCTTCCCTTCTTCCTGTGTCCTTATCCTTCCTCTCATAATTGACCTTGCCCACCTTCAGGAAAGGGGTAAAAGAGTGTTAATTGCTTTTATTTTTTATTTATATTTTAATTTTTTTATAAAGAAAACAAAATTTATTGCTTACAGTTTCTGAGGCTGGGAAGTCCAAAGTCCATCTGATGGTGGCCTCTTCTATATTCTGTTAGAAACTACATATAAATGAGAATATTTAAGATTTTTTCTACCTTTTTATGTTTAACTTCTTATTATAAAAATAAAATGTTGTTGAGAAATATTTGGAATTAGTACATAAAGAGTAAGTAATAATATAGAAGAAAGAAACATACAAGCAAATATACAGATATACACATATGTAAATGAGTATGTGTGTATAAGTGAATATATAACAATGTTGTCAGGAAAACATATATATTAGTATAGTTTCCAAAACAATGTGATTAAACTTCTGTTAATGTGCTCACAACTTAATTTAAAATGTAAAATCTCCTGCAAATAATAAACCCATTCACCTTAAAAATAACATTTTTGTGATTGCAATAACTTTTCAAATACTATTTTATTTTCAATTTTAATAATAGAAGTATCTCAAAATATTTTTTAAAAAAATTAGCTGGAGGGGTCAGATGTACTATGAATAGCTGGGACAAATTTTACTTTTTTGAGATCTGTATTGGATACATATCTGGATATGAGCTGGATAGCTGCTCTCATTATTTGAATCTCCAAATATAATATCTTCACCGTTACTACTTTTATTGACACATACTATGGAAACTGAGTAGACATACACTGCAGGATTTGGTAAAATGAAATATCCCTAAAGAAAATCATAGTGTTAAACTTAAAAATAATATATAAGGTTAAAATATATATGTGCTATTAATAAAGAGCTATTAACTTGCTGTACAGTGCCTACTTAAGTTCAATTTATGGCTGGTTTACTCTATACCATGGAACAAACTTTCCTGTTTATTTTTCATGGTTCCATGATTACCCATTTTAACTAAAGTAGCATTATTATCTATGCTAATGTGTTAAATAATAAAACTGAAACACAGTTTCTTACTGTTCAGAACCAGATGTTAACCCCTACCACATAAGCAACACAGAGCAGGCTTTATGACTCTTAGTTGTGAAACAGATTTTTTGGTTATTCTAACTCTGTGACATTTATCAAGTTATTGTAATGTTCTGAGCAAACATTTACTAATCTGTAAAATGGGGCTAATAAAATGTTCCTCATAGAAACAGGGTGATGATCAAATAGGATCATACATGCAAAGCTCCTATTCAGGGCCTTATAAATAGAAATGACTTGTATATTAAAGTACTGCTAAAATTAAGGCTCAAAACTATTAATTTAATTAACTAATCACTTTCTCATCCATCATTATTAAAATATATTTGGCTATGGTATCATGTATACTGTTTAGGAGAACACAACCAAAAATAAAGTTAATGCTCTGAAAAAATTCAGTTTAACACATATCACTCTTGTACATGTTAGCCTGCAACTTGAATTAATATAAATTAGCAAATGGGCTCTTTAATAAATAACAAGATATTAACATATAATATTGTGTCTATTGTATAATGAACTTTAAGATGAGTAGGAATATCTTAAAATATTAAATAAATTGTTATGGATTTTGTATCTAGTATCAAATTTAAATGAGTTAAAAGTCTACATTGAAATAAAACTATAAATTACCAGAAAAATTGAGGTAAATATTTAATTAACTTGAGTTGCAGATGGATATACATACATGACATAAAATATAGAAAATGTAGACGAAAATGAAGACAGGTAAGAACAAATAAAAATTATAGATCAAGGAGGAGAAAATAAAAACAAATAGAAAAATGAATTTAAATAAAATAACAAAGCATGAAAAATATTTGCATTGTAAAAGACATTAACTTAATATTAGTATTATTGAAACAACTCAATAAATATGGAAAGTGAAGAACTCAAAGAAGTCAGTGTATGTTCAGAAAATTCACAAAAATTGTTCAATAAATAAGCAAACAACTGATTCATTCTTACTAGTATTCAAAAAAATACTACAATCTAAAATAATATTCACAATTTAGCAACTTTAGACTATATGATGATGAAACATTCTAATAGTGACAGTGACTGAAGGCCCAGGTTCAGTGCACTCATATTTGTAGTTTGTGATATCGTATATTACACATTTCAGAAGTGTAACTTTTCAGTATGCACGTCTTGTTTTTAAAATGTCCATAACCTTTGACGTAGTGTTGAGGTTAAATTATGTCCCCCCACAAAACAGATATGATAAAATCTCAAGCCACAGTATCTCAGGATGTGACCTTTATTTGTAAATAGAATATTTGCAAATGTAACTGGGTAAGGTGAGGCTATCCTAGAATAGAGTGGTCCCATAATTGAATATGACTGGTGTCCTTATAACAAGACAACCATGCGAAGACAGAGAGACAGTGGGAGAGAGCTCCCCATGTAAAGGCAGAGGTAGAGATTAAAATCATGTTACCACCCAAGCCTCTGATGCATTTTCTCTGTCCCCTGTTGCTCTGAGGGGAGAGGGTTTGTCTCCTAAGCCACTCAGATGGGAAAGTCCCTGACTTAGCTGCTCCCTCCTCAGCATCCCCAAGCTTTGCACTGGATGTAGTGGTCACCCCAACACTGTGCCCCTCTGCTTCCACCCCTGGGTTCTTAGTTCAGGGGCTGCTCTAGGTGGTTGGATCATCCTCCCTCGCCTCTCCTGCCCCTGGATCCCTCAGTGCTCACATGACTTCAGCACTCTGGCTGCAGCCTCTGGGGAAGGGCAGCCTCCCTTCTCTTCCTCCATCTCCCTCTCCCTCCCTCAGCCCTTATCTCTTCCAGGTACCTGCTCTCAGTTAGGCTTGTCCACAGTTTTAAAAGGACAAGGAGGGTGATAGTGGTTGGGGGGGTCTGGGGCCATGCTTCCCCTCCTTCCTGCTCACCCCCATCCCTCTCCCCACCCCTCTCTTCTTCTTGCTTGGTTGTGAAGTGTATTAATTGGTGAAGGAAACCGTTGCTGTTGCTGCTGCTGCTGAGTTCATTTTCATGAACTTTTTCTTGCCAGGGAGGAGAAAATAAGAGTATTGGGGCCGGGCCCTGGGGCACAAGGACCCTTTGCTTCCCATCTGCCATCTCCTCTCTCTCTGCCTCCTGTCCTCCACTCCCAAGAAAGTTAGAGTGCCACAATCAACTAAAACCATTTTGTTCTAAACAAACAAACAAAACTAGATGTATTCTGCAACCCGCCATAAATCCTTCCTTGTTATAGACACAGATATGCTGCCCAAGCTTCCTTTGATCTTTTTCTGTGGCTGTTGGACATTACAGGCTGTGATGAATATATCACAGCAGTGTCTGCATCCTCCATGTTCTGAACTATCCTAGACTTTGAAGAGATGAAAGAAATCCCTTGGGAAAGACAGAGCTGAAGGTGTTCTTCTCAGCTCGATATAGAATTGACAGGACCAAAGGACAGTTTCTGCTTTCAGAGAGGACCTCTACCTTGGTCACCTTCATGACTTTATACCTCTTGTTAGCCTTGAGAGGCAGGATCTTCTTGAAGAAAGAAACTGGGTTAGTGATGAACAGTCCAGTATTTTCCTATAGGGGTTATGGTAACTCCATTGATGTGGTCTCTTCCAATCACTTACATCCAGAAAATGTGGTATCTACATCCAAGCCAAGGTACAATCCAAGAGGACACCTAGGACTGTCAGAAACTGGAAGACGCAAGGAAGTATTCTCTCCTAAAGTCATCAAAGAAAGTATGACCCAGCCAGTTTCTTAATTTCTGATTTCTAGTCTCCAGAACTGTGAGGGGATAAATGTATGTTGTTTTAAGTCACCAAGTTTGTGGTACTGTATGAGAGTCATTTTAGAAAACTAACACACATAGTAATTTCACTTGAACTAATTTTTACTGTGGAAACATTTCACAGATATATGGCAGTATATATTGGATATTCACCTTGCTATTGCTTATATAGCAAAAATGTATAAACAATGTACATCTACATTATGGAATAGGTTAGGAAACAGAATATACACCCAAGAATAAAACAGTCATTAAAGTGTGTGTATAACAGATTATAATCCAGCATGCATAATTGATACATTATCCTTCTTTTGTAAATAATCATAGACACACACGCACACGTTAAAGAAAGACTCTAATGATGAACACGGATACAAAATAGCAGTTTTTTTGTTGTTATTTTGTTATGTTTCTTTGTTAGTATTTTGAGTGATTTTGATCTTTTTATACATTTGTAATTTATGCATTTGTAAATTCTTTTACAGAATTACGATATATTCTTATCTTTTAATTATAATTAAAATGGTGAATATATTTGCATTTTGGAAAAAACACAATTATGGGCTCATATCTATGAAATATATAAGTTTTATAAAATTTTCTGCTTTAGAAATTCAAACAAGATTATAATATAAAAACTTGTGATTGTAAGATTATGACAAATGCATGCATTTACTGTTTAACAGATTTTAAGCCTAATTTAATAAAGTTTTAGTGTTATGCTTCATAACACACAAGTATTTCCTCTATACTATGAAAGATAGTATTTGGAATATATGGTCCAATTCACATTCAATTAGTGATATATTATTTCATATTAAAGCTTGCCCTGCTGCTAAATCATTTCATTTGTAGAGACTTTATTCTAATTAGATCTTATACGATAATTCAAAGAAATTACCTGGTGAAATCTCATAGTTTTTTATTTCCCTTTAGAGAGGGGTTATTAATTACTGAATTCATCAAATTCTAATCTATACAAAAATATTAGTAACTTTAATGACTTAACAATTATAAGAAATAACCTAATACTAATTGTTTCTATAATTTTATAAAAACAAATATATTTGATATACAAATATAGTATAATGTGATTGACAGCAATGTTGGAAAGGTATTGCTTTTCAATAATGAAGGTTTTCTTAGAAGACACAAATAATATGGCTAGTTGCAAAAAGGGAAACAAAACTTTTCAAATGCAAACTGTGTAAAACCTAAAATTTTAAAAGATGACTTATGGGTAATGATACACAAATAGTTCATGGAACATTTTAAGACAGACATAATATAATATTTTAATTTTTAATTTTTAAATACATAAAATAATTTAGAAAAAAACGACTCAAATATCTTTATATTGACCATATATTAACCTCAACAAAATTCTGTATCTGACCAAATATGAGAAAAATAGGTAAATCCATAGACAAATATAGTAGATTATTTGAATATGAAAGTAAGAATTATAAATAATGGGAAGTTAGTAAGTGAATTAATGAATTTTTGAACTATATATTGATAAATCGAAAATAGCTCTAGCATCAATAACCAGTCCAACTAAATTCTCTAGGTGCTGGAGGTCGGGTATGTGGCAGTACCCTTGTTGCCCATATCCTGGAACATTACTAAACAGTTTACTTTAGGCCTAGAGTTCAAACATGGTGTCAGCTCATAGAGCTATAAATCAACCTAAAGAATGTTGTACAGGATAATGTGGCCCTTACTTATGAATACAACATTTGTTTAAAGAGTAAGATGTAGCCATTAACCAATCTCGAAGTCATATCATGCTGGGCAACCAATGTAAAGACTAATTAAAGAGGTTGTTCCTTTCCTCCCTTTTCCCTCTCCTTTTTGTAATTACAAAAATACTGAAGCTCTGTTTGTACCTTGGAGGACTTCCCAAGGTAACTTGGGGGTGTTTTCCCAGAATGCGGTTACTCACATTGGCTGAAATAAATGCTTATTGTTTAAGTCGTGCCTCAGTTTTCTTCCTCAGGTCAAACATATTAATTCTTATAATAATATAAGATGGTATACCATTATTGTTATCTGCCTTTCATACAGCAAAAATAGATATTAGATAGAAATGACAACTATAATATCCGAAAATAGATAAAATAATATAATTTGAACATAATATAATTTTTAACTACAATAATCAAGACCACTGGGACACTAAAATAAATGTTAGCTTATTAAGGGGATTCATTAGAAAATAAATAAAAAATTGAAATTATTTTAAGAAGAAATAATGACTTTCGAAATCTAGGCAATATTATCAATAACGCCAATAAAAGTACAACATATAACATAAAAATCGACTTTCCAAGAAATAAGAAATCTTACATAAAGAAAAATACAAAACTGTAAAATTCAAAATAAAGCTTCAAGAGAGAAATAGGACGCCGCCCCAGAAGGGGCAGGCGGGGCTGTTGGGCTGCTTGGAATCTAGCTGCTCCCTCCCACAGAGTACGCTCAGACGAGGCCGGAAAATCGCTCATCATGTCTGCTGCAGAGGAGGGAGCTGTTTTCCACAGAGCCCAGCACAGGGTTCTGGACATGTTTCCCGAAGGAAAGAGAATGGAAAGTCCTGCCCTATTTCATCCAAGGTGCAGACACACAGTTTGGATTGATGAAGGCCTGGGACACTGGGGAGTTTGACCACAGCAGTGACAAATGGGGGCAGGAGATCCATTTCCCTGAGCAAGCTGTTCAGGGCATCAACAAACTGATCCCCAAACCCAAATTCTTTGCTCTGTGTTGTGGCCTCATTCATGCCATGCCAGGGTTATTTCAAAAACACTACCTGCAAGATCAGAAATTATTTCTTCTTCCTGGGGTTTTCCTTAGCTGGAGCAGTGTGGGGATTGAGGGCCTTGGCCATGCCTCCAGCCTTGTTCCCTGACACTCACAACCAGTCCAGCAACAACCAACTGCCATGGCAGGAAGCACCCCAGGCTCCTGAGCCTGGGAGGTAGGTGGGGGTGGAACTTCAGCCACATCCCTCTGACATCTGCACCCAGCCCAGCAATGACCAAGCCACCACTGGAAGCTCCCTGGTCTCCTGTGCAGGAGCGAGCGGGGTGCCTGCATGCCTCAACCCTCCCCCTCCCCCTTCCTCCTTCTCCCACCCTATTCCCTTCCCCTTTCTGCTCTTCCCTTAATCCCCAACTGCTCTGCAACACCATCATAGAATGTAAAAAATATAATAATAATATTAATAAATAAATTAAAAAGGAATATAATATTTCTCAACAAAACATAATGTCAATAATTCAAATTATTTACTACAAATATTTCTATGAATTCAAAACAATTCTAAACAATGTTCTAATAACATTTAGAACTATAGAACAATTTTAAAATTTTTCTGGAAAAGATAATAAAGAATCCAAGAATATTTTGAAAAATATATAATATGGCTT
Organism: Cynocephalus volans; assembly: GCF_027409185.1. Lineage (NCBI taxonomy): Eukaryota > Metazoa > Chordata > Mammalia > Dermoptera > Cynocephalidae > Cynocephalus > Cynocephalus volans. Next base: position 116,271,947 of record NC_084468.1, on the reverse strand, counting down.
TATTACCCATATTTTAGACTACAAAGTTACAGTAATTGTGTGAGGTGATTTATCTAAAATAAAAGTATAAATTAGTAGAAAGTCCAAAAGCATGTGTACCACCTTAAGATGTGGTAAAGGTGGCCTTTCAAATCAGTAAAGATGGGTAGTTAATAAATCAAAAACATCCTTAAAGAGAGTTACACACCAAGAACACATTTTAAAAAAATTGTTTGCAACATATGTTGTACGATAGCATAATACTAATATTGTTTTAATTAATTAATTAATTTATTTATTTATTTATTTATTTTTTGTGACTGGCAAGGGGGTCGCAACCCTTGGCATGGTGTCGCCCGCACCGCGCTCAGCCAGTGAGCGCACCGGCCATCCCTATATAGGATCCGAACCTGCGGCGGGAGCTCCGCTGTGCTCCCAGCGCCGCACTCACCCGAGTGCGCCACGGGGTCGGCCCATAGTGTTTTAATTTATTAAAAGTAATCCCCAAGAAGTAAATTTTTTAAGTATATGAGCACTTTATTGATGAAAAATAGCAAAATCAAACATTTAATGCAAAACATTATCTTTATGAATAAATAAAAATTACCCAAATAGAAATCAAAGAAATTTTAACTTTTCAAGTTGTGTCATTTTCCAAAATATTAGTAAAATGACAATACAAATTAATACCAAGTATCATGGGGATACAGGAAATTGCATGTACTGCTTGTGGGAGTGTATATCAGAACAACATTTTGAAAGAACATTTCACAATGTGTATTGGAAATTGTAAAGTTTTGTATTGTCACTCATGGAAATTTATTCCATGAATTGATGATATACTTTCTTAACTTGGTGCCTATTTGTAATCACATTGGTTGTTATACTGAAAAGGTGAACATGTTCAAAAAAGAGAAGACATCAAAACTTTAAGTTAAATCTATGTGATAGTCATAAAATAATTTTCAGTCATAAAAAGTTGTAAAATTATTTAATAACATATAAAGATGCCCACTCTATATTTAATATGTAAACCCCTGACTTACAAAATAGTGTTCACTTTTTTAAAACAATGTCTATGTATATAGACACGCTTCAATTGAGGAGAGGATAGGTATTCTTTAACGTGTGTATATTGTAAGTAAAAAAAAAAAGGAATAAAAAATAAATATGATAGTTTTGTTAGAATGCGAAGTGGTAATTCTTTCATGTTCTTACCTATGTTAAAATGTCTGTCTATATCTGAAGTAGCTTTGACAGTTGTTTTTCATATGTTACAGTTACTTATTTAGGGTGAATGTTTGCTTATAGTCCCTGAGTAGCATGAAAATAATAAATTGCTTTATTTTAATTATTAGGTATTAATAAAATACAGGTTCATTAAAATAAAATTTCATGTACCATTACATTCAGTTTTGGCATGGTGGGTGAGGGCAGAGTTCTGATACATTTAAGTATTGCTACTAGGCTAATATGCATGCTTGCAGTAGTTGCTTTGGCCATGATGGCTATGACAACAGAGACTGTGGATTGTGGATTAAAACATTTTTTTAAAGCTGAAAAATTTCCATAGAATTACGTTTTCTCTTGGGAAGAAGATCTCTTCATGAATAAGACTGTTGAAAATAGGAAAAAAAAATCTTAGAAAATGTAGCATAGAATCTTAATGTTATATGTACTCCTCTCCATCCTATTACTTTTTATTTTTAATTTTTCATCTTCCATTTAGGCATTGTATTTTCTTTAGATTAACTCTTGAATAAGGTGAAAGGTTAGTGTATGTGTGTATGTGTGTATTTCAGTTTTTAATTTTAGACTATTCAGGGTAAAGAAATTACTGAACTGTGAAATATAAGTGACCCACATTACCTCAGGGAGTCCTGCCTGCTGCCATTAACCCTTACCTCTATAAAGCAAATCTATTGTAAAGAAAGCTGCTCACAGCAGCCTGCAACCAAAATCTATAATAGTGGAAAGGATTTTAAATAGAGTAGTACAATACATAAAATGAGAATGAAATCTGCATCAGAAAGCCTGAAAACTAAACATCAAATAATTGAGTTTATCTAAATAATAATTGAAATCAAGTTTTAGCCCCACCTTTCAAATTTGTTGATTCTTGAATATGCAAAATAACTACCTATCTATACATAATAAGATAATGTTCATGCAAAAGCAATCTCAGACCTTGTGAACATAAACTTGTGGAAGTAAATATGGTTACTTAATAGGAATTAATCTACCGTGTAATTGTATTATTAAGAAAATATTTGAGCAAGGTCTATACACATTCACATGCTAATACACAGCCTTGTAAAACCTCATCATTACTTAACTGGTTCAGAAAGGAATTCCATCTATGACCATTACACATCAAAATTTCAAGGTAGATTTAATTCCTAGCTCATTCTTTGATATCACAAGTGCCATTTACACATTTTCTATTTGTAAGAATTGTTCTGAATCCTTCCAACATATAGAATTTTATTAGTATTTAAGTCAATATTACAAAATACATATATTTTGATTGTTCTTATAAAGAAGAATAAAACTTACTGTTATAATTGTAAATTTTCTTCTGAGTATCTGAGACTCTGAGAAAGGAAGTCGACCTTTCTGTAAAGGCCACTGAACCAATTTATAAGTGATCAGAAATCCAGCCATCCAAGAAATCTTAAAGTTCTGGTTTCATTTATTCACTGAGAGGAGACAGAGCTTCCCATATTTATTTCACATTCATAACACATGATAAGAAATACTTGATTAGCAATGTTACTAAAACAGCACACTTCTGAGGTTATATATCACTAATGCTAGTTTTCCTGTTTTGCCTATTCAGTTTCAATACTTTTACTCAAACATTCTAATACTGCCTGAAACTGGTGGATTCAGGAAAATCATAGAGGCGGTTTCTTTAATAACTGTTTTACCTTAATGATAGTTTACATTTCTAATGACCTTTATATCAACTTATTAAGACAAAAATGAAAATTCTAATCGTGTAATCATAGAATAATTACATTCATGTATCCTCAATGACAATCTTTTAGAATGGCCTCATTTTACAGATATGAAAAAACAAGGCTGAAAGGAGTTTGGTAACTTAAAGAAGGTCTCACAATTAATGCAAATTCAAGACTAGTGCTAAAGACTGACTTTTAATCATTCAGCTATTATCCACTACTATTTCAGGATCTACCTTTAAAAGAACAAAAACAGAATTTAAAAAATGGTTAAAAATTTAATAAAAATGCAGTAATATAAATGTTCTCTCTCATTTCTATGATTAAGTGATATATTTTACCATCATCTTACCAAATAAAATTATTTGATTTCTTACACGCTAAGTTCAAATTGGTTTCCTCCAGTTCCTCCGATGTGTAAGCATTTATAATTGGTAAATGCAAATCACGATGAGTTAGCAAATGTGTTTTGCATATAGGTTTGTATCATGTATATATGAATGCACACACATACCCAAGTGTGTGTGTGTGTGTGTGTGTATATATACGTGTATATATATGTATATATACATATATATAATATCTCATAAAATTTGACATCTTAAACATTTTAAATGTGAAATTCAGTGGCATAACTATATTCACAACCATCACTAATATTTCCAAAAATTTTTAATATTTCCAAAAATTTTTATCTCACCAAACAGGAACTATGTACCCATTAATCAATAACTTGCCACTACTCCCTCTCCAGACCTTAACAATATTTAATCTACTTTCTGTCTCTATAAATTTGTCTCTTCTAGATATTTCATGCCATATTTGTTCTTTGGTGTCTGGCTTATTTCATTGAACATAATATTTTTGAGTTTCATCCATGTCGTAGCATTCATAAAAACTTTGCTCCTTTTATGACTGAATAATAGTACATTGTGTGTGCATGTGTCATACATCACTTAACAACTGTGACATCACGTTCTGAGAAATGTGTCCTTAGTTGATTTAGTCATTGTGTGAACATCACAGAATATACTTACATGGACCTAGATGATATAGCCTACTACATACCCAGGCTGTATTGCATAGCCTATTGCTCCTAGGCCCCACACCTATACAGCATGTGACTGTACTGAGTAGTGTAGGCATTTGCAGCACAATGATAAGTATCTGTGTATCTAAACATATCTAAATACAGAAAAAATACAGTAAAAATAAGGTATAAAAAAATAGTATACCGGTATAGGACACTTGCCATAATATAAGCTTGTAGCACTGGAAGTTTCTCTGGGTGAGACAATGAGTGAATAGGTGAGTGAATGTGAAGGCCTAAGACATTAGTACAATACTTTAGACTTTATATACATTGCACACTTAGGCTACATAAAATTTATTTTTTAAAAAGTTATTGTGCTGTGACATTACTATGGCTGTGATGTCACTAGGCAACAGGAATTTTTTTGCTCCATTTATAGTCTTATGAGACCACCGTCATTGTCCAAAACTTCATTATGAGGTACATGACTCTACTATATTTTGTTTATCGATTCATCTGTTGAAAGACACTTGGGCTTTTTCTAGCTTTTGAATACTGTGAATAATTCTGCAACAAACATTTTTGTGTAGGTATCAGTTTAAAGGCTCATCTTTTATTCTTTTGTGTATATTCCTAGGATTAAAATTGCTAAATTATATGGTAATTCACTACTTAAGTTTTTGAGGAATTGTCAAACTGTTTTCCATAGCAATACACCATTTTATATTTCCACCAGAAATGCATGAGCATTTTGATCTCCTCACATTTTTGTCCATGCTTGTTAATTTCCATTATCATTACTAATATTACTACTATTGTTATTATTATAGAATCCTAGTAGATGTGGAGTGATATCTTGGTTCACATTTCCCTAATGACTAATGCCATTGAACATTTTCTTCAGGTGCATATTGGTCATTTGTGTATATTTTTTGAAGAAATATCTATATGAGTTCTTTGCTTATTTTTTACTCAGATTGTATTTTGTTGTTGAGTTGTGAGATGATGTAAAAGAAATGACACCTCAGTCATTGAACATACCTAGTGATCAAATCTTCATTTCTAATACTGTTCTCTAATAAGCGAAATGAGGGCATTATGGAGGATAAATGCTGATTTTAGGACTAGGATAAGAAATATACAGGCTACACCTTGAGCAAGTTGTAGTGCCAGAAAGTAAGGAAGTGCTCAAGCCAAAAACACACACATACATTTATGGGGTATGTCAGAGTCACAGGATCCAACTAAATGAGCACCATATGGCCAAAGATAGAACAATATGAACAACAAAATAAAGTTTTACCAGATTATAACACAAAGTGTAAGATAAGTATCTCTATTTTCATATTTATATAAATGAATAAATTATTAAATTATTTAATGTGGGAGAATAAAAAAATCTATGCATAATTCCAAATTTTGTAGATACTTCACCCTAAATGCAGAGCATATGTCCCCACTTCTTAAGTGTGGGCTTTGCATAGTGGCTTCCTTCTAAAGAGTATACCATAAAAGGGGATTTTAAAAGTCACTTTACAGTTCAGGGACCTGACAAACACTACTTCTTCCAGGTGATCCAGGAACAAGTTGGTAGAATATACCTTTGATATGATGTGATAAAAATGGCACTTTACCTCTGTTATCTTTCTCAGACAACCTTTATTTTGTCTTTATTGTGTCAATTTTTTGAAGAAATATCTATACAAGTTCTTTGCCTATTTTTTACTCAGATTGCATTTTGTTGTTGAGTTGTGAGAGGATGTAAAAGAAATGACACCTCAGTCATGGAACATACTTGGTGATAAACAACCCATAATCTCAGTCCAATCATGAGAAAAACATAAAATGAATTTCAATAATGAACCATTCTATAATACAGCTGACACAGACCTCAAAACTGTTAAGGTCAATTGAGGTAATTCTGAGAAACTGTCATAGACAAGATAGCACAAAGAGACATGACAACTAATGGTTTGTAGTGTCCTGGATTGGAATTCTGGAACAGAAAAAATTAATATAAAAACAAAACATTAGAATAAATTTAAGGAACTCTGAATAAACTATGAACTTCAGTTAATGATTATGTACCAATTATTATTAATTAATTATAGTTCATGGACCATACTAATGAAAGAGTATAATAGTCAAAACTGGAGAGGGAGTATTTGGGAACTCTGCACTATCTTCTTAAATTTTTGTTAAATAAAAAATAAAAAATGCACTACCACCCCCACTAAGTATAGTTTACTTTCTATCTAAACCATAGCTTACCATATGATTCATAACAGTACAAACTGAACAAATTTAAAAAATGCAAACAGCTGTCTTTAAAATTAATCTTCAGTTGCTGGCTTTATAATTAAGGGTTGAGGGTACACTGGTCAAGTGGAATACAAAGTTTGCACTATAACAGATTAGATGACAAGTGAACAGATAAACATGTTAAAAAAATCAACGTAAGGTGTTTGTTTTGCTTTTGTCTTTAGCACCATTATTGAGGGCTTTAGGAAAACTTGAAATAGATTTATATATAATTTAAATCATATGCGTTATACAAATATACAAATATAAATTTAGCATATTTATTTTATATACAGTATATATTTGGTATATATGTATAAATATGGTATATAATATATACATATAAAGCAAATTAGATTTTTTAATTTATTAGTAATTCTCTTTGGAAAACAATTAAAATTTGAAAGATGTGGATTTATTTCCTAAATTATTTCATACTACAAAGATCTATCGTCCACAATAACAAACCAGCTTATATGCTGATTTGCATTTAATATTATATAAATTTTATATTTTGAAATTACATACTATGATACCTCTAGCTTTGTTCTTTTTGCCCAAGATTGCTTTGGCTATTTGGGTCTTTTGTGGTTCCACATGTATTTTACAATTGTTTTTTTCTATTTTTGTAAAATATACCATTGGAATTTTAATAGGGATTACATTGAAACTGTAAATCACTTTTGGTAATATGGATATTTTAGCAACATTAATTCTTCCAATCCATGAACATGGATTTTTTTTTCCCTTTATTTGTGTTTTCTTCAATATCTTTCATTAATGTTTTATAGATTTCAGCATATAGATATTTTACTTCCTTGGTGAATTTATCTTTAAGTACTTTATTAATTTTGACACTATTGTAAATGCAACCATTCAAATTTTTTTTTTAATACTTCATGGTTAGTGTATAGAAATGCTACTGGTTTTTGTATGTTGACTTTATATCTTTAACTTTATTAGTTCTGAAAGCTTTTTGGTGGATTCTTAAGGGTTTTCTATATAGATCATATCACCACCAAACAGAAACAGTTCCACTTCTTTCTCTTCTATTTTATCTTCCTTTTATTTGTTTTTCTTGCCTAATTCCTCTGGTTAAGACTTAACAATACTATGTTGAATATAAATAGTGACTGAGCATCCTTTTCTCATTCCTGATCTTAGAGCAAAGCTTTTCTCTACTCATAATAATATTGAGTATAGCTGTGGATTTATCATATATGACATTTATTGTGTTGATACCTCAACTAATTTGTTGAGAAATTTTATCATGAAAGGATGTTGAATTTCATCATATACTTTTCCTGCATCTATTAAAATGATTGGTTTTTGTTCTTCATTCTGTTAATGTAATGTATTACGTTTATAGATCTGTGTATGTTTAGTCATATTTGCAACTCAGGGATAAATCTTAGTTGGTCTTGGTCAATGATCCTCTTAATGTGGTGTTCCATTTGGTTTGTTAGTATTTTGTTGAGAATTTATGCATCTATGTTCATTATGGATATTGGCCTGTAATTTTCTTTTTTTGTAGGGTCTTTGTCAGGCTTTGATATTAAGGTAACATGTCCCTGAAAAGAGTGTTTGGAAGTATTCCTTCCTTAATTTTTTGAAGAACTCAAGAAGCATTAGTGTTAGTTTTTAAAAATGTTTGGTAGAATTCATCTTTGAAGCCATCAGGACCTGAGCTTTACTTTAATAAGAGATTTTTCATTACTGATTCAATCTCCTTACTCATTATTGATCAAAAAGATAACTACTATTGGTAAGGATGCTGACGAAAGGAAACTCTTGTACACTGTTGGTGGAAATGTAAATTAATATAGCCATAATGGAAAACATGGAGGTTCCTCAAAATTTTTAAAAAATAGAACTACCACATAATCCAGCAATCACACATCTGGGTATGTGGCCAAAAGAATTAGAATCTGTATGTTGAAGATATATTGTACTCCCATGTTTGTTGAAGCATTATTCATAATAACCGAGATAAGGAATCAGCCTAAGTGTCCATCAGCAGATAAATGGATTAAAAAATGTGGTATATATTCACAGTGAGATATTATTCAGCCTCAAAAAAAAAAAAAGTCTTGTCATTTGACAACATTGGTGAACCTGTGGAACATTAAGGTAAGTGAAATAAGCAGGACAGAAAGACAAATGCAGTATCTCACTAATATCTGTAATCTGAAAAAGTCAAACTTGTAGAAGTAGAGAGTAGAATAGTGTTACCAGAGGGTGGGCAGGAGGGTGGAGTAAGGCTGATTAAGGGCACAGAATCTTAAGTACACAGAAAGAATAAGTTTTTGAGACCTATTTCTCAGTATGTTGACCATTATTAATAAAAACGTAATGTATATTTCAATATTGTTAAGAGGTTAGATCTTAAAAGTGCACACCAAACTAAAAAAAAATGGTATGTATGTGAGGTGATGGATATGTTCATTACCTTGATTTCACTATTTCATATTGTATACACATATCAAAATATCACATCGTGCTATATATATAATTATTTATTAATTACAAATAAAAATACATGAATTTTCTCAATCTGTGTATCTAAGTTGATAATATATATTTTTCAATATCTTATATTGTCATTCGAACTTAATAGCAATAGCAACTTGGTTTTCTTCTTTTTACCCCTTCTGCTTCCAAGTAATGTGTTGGTGCTCACTTCAGCAGCACATATACAAAATAATGTATTGCTCCTTCTGGAGCAGTTTTCTCAGTTATTGATTTGTCAAAAGCCCTGTCCTATCCCAACCTCTAAAAAAATCATTCCAATGTAGCATGCCAAGTCAGGAACATTAACTAAAGCTAATTATCCTACTTTTTCCTACATGAAAACGACTGTCACTTCTCTACTAGCAGAGCATTGTTAAATAATATATTAGAGGGTAGGCTTACCTCAATTTTCCTAAAAACCCTCCTCAAGTGAACTCCCCAGCCATTAAGAAATCATGAAGATTTTTTTTTTCAATTAAATAAAACACATTTGTGTATGTAAAATATCAGTTTAGGATATAGGTCGATAGATTTCGTATGGAGAATACCATTTTGGGGAGAGATGATGTATCTTGAGGTATGACTTTCTTTAAACATAAATTTGCAATTGTTTAGGTCTGATAGTGAAGAGCTCCATATGGAAATAGATTACACACATGTATATTTTATTAATATGTAGTTAAATATGTTAGTGAAATTATTCTAAGGATCTGAGACTATGTTTTCCTACTTGAAAAGACACTTTTCTACTCTCTAGATAAATTGGTAGCATATTTTTATTAATCACTGAAATGTGTTATGCAACAATGCTTAATATGTAGTATAAAATAATATTACCACTGAATGTCTTTAAATTTCATTGCTGAGAACAATTTATGATGAAATTTCAGAGACAAAGTAAAAACTGAGCTAGCTACATTTTATATACCTTCAAGATTCCTATATTTATTGTATATGTTAAAGATTGATACTGATTGGGAATATTATTTCACTATTTTGTGTATACTTCAGAAAAAAACTTTTGACTGAACATACGTAGACACACACACATCAATACCCTCCTATATATGAAAACATGTGTATTCATATGTATTAAATAAGTCATTTATCTCATTTAATTATGGAAATACAATCTATTCTCTTTGACAGAAACTATGGCTAAGAAACCTTGAGAAAAAATCATTTATTAATTTGGGCCCTTAGAAAGGGGAAAGAAGAGTATCTGAGGAGAGTTAAATTACTGTATATTACACAATTAAATACCTATTATTCTTTTTTAACTAGTGCAATACCTTTCAGCAGAGGAAGAAGGGTCCCATAGAAGATAATTTGATAATATCAGCAGACAGTTTTGGTTGTCATAATTGGTTGTGGGTTGCTACTGGCACATAGATGGTAGAGACCAGGAATGCTATTAATACTTTTGTACGGAAAAGTAAGAGAAAAGAAAAGAAGAATCAAAATTATGGTAGGCAGAGTTTGCCAAGTGACACTTTAACACTGTTGAAAACAATATGTCTAACACTCAATTTTAAGTTTTGTTTAACAGGTAGCCTCTTGGCTCCATACAGCTTAACTAAAATCTATTATGCATGTGAGTAATACATTATGGCTGGTTTGACACTGAGCCAGACAGCAGGACAATGAATCTCCAAATTTATAGGTAGAGGTGATCATGAGAACGTAAAATTGTAGTACTGGCAAGAAGTCTTGAGACAACATTAAGTTTTCCAATATCTGTGGAATGGAAATTGAATTTATGTATAAATGTGAAAATTAGTGTGATCTCAGCAGACTATGTGCCTGCTCATAAATGAGAGAAACCAAAATCATAAACCAGGAACCGAGTGAAGTAAAATGACTTCCATTTTGCTTCATTAACATTTTTGCATGGCAGCCTTTAGCTTTTCATTCATTTTAAATAAATCAAAAGTATAGAATACTAAAGTATGTAATAAAACATATGTACGTAAGTTGTATTTGAAAATACAGAGACATTTGTCTTTATAAGTGCTCAAATATCAATTAAATTTGGAAAACTGGGTAACTAGCATCTATTGGTTTATAAACATATCAGGGAATTAATGTACATTGTTTATATAATTTATATGTATATATGATTTAGATAACTTTTAATACTCTATAGTTGTAGGTCCAAAGAAATTAACTTATTTTTAAAAATCATGTTTTTTATAAAAGTGAGGTATCACAGAGTTTTAAATCTTAACAAACTTCTTATTTTTGGAATGTTCTATTCTTACATTGCTGAAAAAGAGTAATGAGATAGAAAAAGTATAACACATTATAATATACATTCATATCGGTCATGCAATGAGCTCAGATGGTAATAAAGAAAAATTAATTAATTTTTGTGGGTGTTTAAGATTTCAATCTTACATGGTTATTTTCAGAGCTACGTGTAAATGTTATGATAATACAATGTAAAGGAGCAGATGGTCTCTTTTAAAGCATAAATCTGCATATAGATTTAGCATAATTTTACTAATATTCACAAAACAATATCCTTTGTAACTGTCAGAAATCTGAATATAGACCAACTAGATACACACAAAAGCACCTAGACCTCAAACAATTAATTCTAAAGTTACATTTTTATCTACCTCTAATTGCTCAACCAACACATCACAGACACATCATTCAATTATAAACTCCAAGAATAAAAACAGAATGCAGGCTAGATTATTTTTGTTTTCCTGCAAAAATAATAATTATATACTGTCACTCATTGCTGCAGGCCTAAGAGAATGAAACATCCAGAGATGTGTTATCCATCCAAATACTAAAGAAAGCTTTTCATTTCTGTGAGTACAAGAACCTAATTTTAACATCCTTATAGTCAGTGCTGAAGAAAAAATACATATATATCTTGTGTCTACGTTGCACTATTTTGAACACATTTTCTATGTATTAGAGGGTTCTCCAGGTATTACTTCAATCATTTTTAGATAATTGAATTGATAACTTTGACTTCCCTTCCCAGGAGACTGTGGAAGACAAGTTATCAAGATTAGGTGAATTTTTAAAAATCTTTTGAGGCAATTGTATTTTTAATCACAAGATTCCCTCAAAGTTACAATGGCAAAATAACCCATACTGACACTGATACTCTTCTGACATGGCCCATTCTCTGGAAGAGCACGTTGGAAGGCATCACTCATTTTGGTCTTGATTTCATTCATAGTTAATGATTCCTCTGTGGTTGTATTTCACATCTTCCCGATATACACCATAGTATTCTTTGAGAAAATGACACAGCCAAATTTATGTTCAACTCTATTATCTATATGATCTTGGAAAGGTTCTGGAACTATAAGCCAGTCTTTTCACGTTGTAATTGTGAACAGATCACCGAAGGACTTTGGTGTACATTCTGGTTCTGTAGATCTGGAGTCAGAACTGAGACTGTATTTTCCACACACTCCCTGTTTATGACAACTCTGGTTCTTGATGCTGATGCTGCTCTTTTGTGATGAAAACTTGTAAAATGAATGTAAGGTATTTAACACTATGTCTGAAATACAAAAATAGTAACAAGAAAATATATAAACTTCTAGTTAGCTATCAAGCTTTCAAGAAAACATATGAACAGCAGAGGCAATGAAAGAGTATCTCCTGAACCCGCTATCAGTTTGTGTGTGTGTTTGCTTTCTTGCATCTTTTCCTGCTTATCTTTCTCCAAAAGTATCATTGTAACTCAATAGTTTTCTTCTTTTCCATGTGCACTACTTATCAAGTAAGTCTAGCTAGTTTGAAGGAGAATTGATTTTTCCTGTGATTATAACATGCATTATTCAAAATACCATTACTCTATTTCTGGAGTTATGACATGAAAACCTAGCTTGCCCCTTCAACACAATCTCTCATATTTTCTTTCATTATAGGGATACTCCCTGGTTTCTTTAATTCCAGTAATTGTCACCAAGTAAATTAGCAGGAGTGTGAGTTGGTTAGTAGGTTAAATAGTTTTTGACATTATCTCCATCAAATTAAATGTCATTTTTTAAATTAATAAACTTGAGTTTTTGGAGCAGTTTTAGATTCACAGAAAATTGAGAAAAAATAGTACAGTTTCCATTTACCCCATGCATGATCTTCCTTACTATAGACATCCCACACTTGAGTGGTACATTTGTTATAATCCATGAACCTACATTGACAGATCATTATCACACAAAGTTCACAGTTTACATTAAAATTCATTGTTGTTGTACATTCTATGGGCTTTAATGAATGTATAAAGACATGTATCCACCACTGGAATATGATACATAATAGTTTCCCTGCCTTGAAAATCCTCTCTGCTTCTATTTATCCTTCCCTTCCCCATAACTCATGGCAACCACTGATCTTTTTATTGTCTCCTTTGTTTTGCCTTTTCCAGAGCATCACATAGAATCACACAGTATGTGGCATTTTCAGGCAGGCTTCTTTCACCTAGTAATATGCATTTAAGTTTCTTTCACTTCTTTTCACGATTTAATATCTCATTTCTTTTAAGTTCTAAATAATATTCTATTGTCTAAATGTTCCACAGTTTATTTATACATTCAACTACTGAAAGATCTCTTGATTGCTTCCAAATTTTGGATATTATGAAGAAAGCTGCTATAAATATTTTTTTGTGCAGGTATTTGAGTGAATGTAAGTTTTAAACTTATTTAGGTAAATATCAAGAAACAAGATTGCTGGATCATGTAGTACGAGTACGTTTAGTTTTGTAAGAAATTGCCAAACACCTCTAAAGCAGCTGTTCCATTTTGCATTCTCACCATCAGTGAATGAGAGTTCCTGTGCCTCCATGTCTTCACCAGCATTTGGTGATGTTAAGTGTTTCAAATTTGGTCTATTCTAGGCATAAAATGTTATCTCGTTTTGATTTGTAATCCCCTAATGACATGTGATGCTTATTTGCCATCTGTATACATTCTTTGTTGAGGTGTCTGCCCAGGTCTTTTGCACATTTTTTTAATTGGGTCGTTCGTTTTCTTACTGTTGAGTTTTGAGAGTTCTTTGTATATTTTGTATAGCAGTCCTTTATCAGATGTGATTTTTGCAAATATTTTCTCACAGCCTGTGGCTTGTCTTTTTATTACTTTAACATTGTCCTTAGCAGAGCATAACTTTTTAATTTTAATGAAGTCCAGCTTATCAATTGTGACTCTCATAGATTGTGTCTTTGCTATTGTGTCTTACAAGTTATTGCCATACTCAAGGTCAGCTAAATATCCTCCTATGCTATCTTCAAGAAATTTTATAGTTTTGCATTTCACATTTTGGCCTATGATGCACTTTGAGTTAATTTTTTGTGAAGGATTCAATGTGTGTGTCTAGATTTATTGTTTTTCATTTGAATGTCCAGTACCATTTGCTGAGAAGACCATCTTTGCTCTACAGCATTGCCTTTTCTCCTTTGTCAAAGATCAGTTAACTATATTTTCATTAGTCTGGTTCTGGGCTTTCTATTCTGCTTCATTGATCTATATGTATATTTTTTCATCAATAACATACTATCTTGACTACTGTAGCTTTATAGGAAGTCTTGAAGTTGGGTGATAGATTTTTATAAAACTCTATCTTTTACACATTGTATGATTGTGCAAATTTGTATTTGTTTTCTATTGTGGAGCAACAAATTATCAAAAATTTACCAGCTTAAAGCAACACTCATTTATTATCTCACAATCTTGTAGGTCAGAAGTCCAGGTGAGCTCAGATGGATCCTTTGCTTATAATCTTATAAGACCTAAGTCAAGGTGTTGGCCAAGCTAGGCTCTTATCTAGAGGCTCCGTGGAGGATCAGGTGAGAGGCTCATTCACATTCTTGGCAAAATCTAGCTCCTTGCAGTTGTAGGTCTAGAGTTTCTGTGTCTTTCCTGGCTGTCAGCTGGAGGCAGTTTACTTCTCCTAGAAGCTGTCCATATTCTCTCTCACAAGGCCTGTCAAAGATAGCAATAGAAATTTCTCTGTCATGTCAAACCTTTCCCATGGTTTGAATCAATCTGAATTTCCTTTCTGCTATCTGCTGCAAAAAATCACTCTGATTTTGAGATGATCACATGATTGGATCAGATTCGCTGAGATAATCTCCTACCTTATAGTTAACTAACTTAAACAAAAATCTTATTCTTGTTTAGAAAATCCAAGCAAACCTTGGTAACAGGAAGAGAGCTTATACAATATTGAAAACCCTCAATGATGTACCATTTCTTCCTAATTCTATGTATTTCTACCACCAGTAAAGCTTGAACTACTAACTTTAAGTTCTTTAAGCCTGCTTACATTTTGTAGCATGAGGCATCACTTTTAGACTCATTTTAAGAACTCTTTAACATCATTGATTAATTAAAACAAAAGATCTCAAATATTAATTATTTTCAAAACCATTTAAAGTGTTTATTAAAGATTTGGGTTCTCTGATCCTCCTCACAAAGATTCCAATTTAGTATGTCTAGAATGAGAACAATAAAACTATACTGATGCTAATCCAAGTGATAAATACACCACACATTGAGTACTAATTATACAGGGTCCAGAACCGTTGACTGGCACATGCATGCACACACACCCACACACACACATTTATGCAACACCGAAACACATACAGCCATATGAGGTGATTGTTAACAAATTAACTGGGAAAAAAACTGGTTGTCAAGTAAAATTGTAGTTTTATCCTACATGTTTTATTTTGCCAACTCCCTCAGCAAGTGGCATGATACTTTTATTCTGATCCCTTAAAGCAGGATTGCAGACTACACAATTATTATTAACTCCTTTTATGTCTCCAGTTTTCTCCACTACGCCAGGCAATATCAGTGTGCTAGAATCAACAATGAACTGGTACTTTGTAAAATATCATAAGGGTTAAAAGGTGAGAAATATAGCAGCCTCAGAAGAATTTTAGATATATTTTCCAAGTTTACCTAGTGGATTGTATTGCTATGCCATGATGTGACTTTGAGAGAAGAAAAATTTAATTCCAGATGAATAAATAAATGAAGATTGACTTCTCCCTGGGAAGTTGGGATGTGAGGATTTCACATTAAATTAATTGTATTTGGGTCATAAAATTGTGAACAAATTTACTGAAAAAAATTGGAGATAAAAAGCGACTTTATTCTGGTGAACAGCAGACTGTAAACTGGGGAGACCCAGGCTTCAGCACAAAAGGAGTGTGCTCTACCAGAACAAAGAGTGATTGTCTTACATAGCCAAAGTTCCCGCCCAGGTTCCCATTCTGCTCCTCCCACACAAAAGAGGGATTCCAGCTTACTCAGTTCTGATTGGTATGGCCCATTATGCAAAAGAGAGATTCTGGTGAGTTCTGGCCAGTTAACATTTCACACATTGCAGTCCTCTGATTAAGTTTAGATGGCAGCAAAGTAAGACTTTCTTGCAGCCTGTGAAAAGCCTAAGAAAGGGTAATGTGTAATCTCTAGTCAGCAAAGGGCTACTTGGCTCCATTCAGAATTTAGACCCAGTTAGCTTTCAGGATCGTATTGAGGAATTGGCTCTTTCAAAGTTCACAGAATACAGTATATAGAGTCTTAGAAATTTATTGACACCTGTAATATTATACATCTTTTAATATTTTAAATTTTGTCTGTGGTTTTTTAACGTTTGTATTTGTTAGTCATGAAAATTGAATTGACGTTAGTTTGTAACAGAAGTATATGAAATCTCAAATATGAATGCAATTTCGAAGTTTTCTTCCAATTATATTCTACGGATTTCTAATTATATTGTTAGGTGTTTATGAGTGTATTCATTATTAAATCTCTCAACTATTTAGTTATTTCATCCTTATATAGTTCTGCTCTCATCCTCTTAATGTTTTTTGCCTTTAAATCTATTTTGTCTCACAATATTGTTACATTGGCATTATTTTACTTAAAAATTTTCAATAGATCTCTGGACACTGCCCATGTTTTTATTATTGTTCTTTCACTTTGTTATAAGTAGTCTCTTTGTGAAGTATATTCCTGAGCACTTAAAATTCAATCTGATCATGAGGATTTTATAACGATTACTGCTAATAGTTAGAAAGATGTTTGCCATTCTTGTTTTGATTTTCACTTTAATATGTTCCTTGTTTTTCCTCCTTTACTTCCTGCTTTACAAACTTTTCTTCAAATTCTTCCTTCCCATATTTTAACTTCACTTGTTTGGAAAAACGTTATCATGTTATTTTATTATTTTATTCTTAAAATTTCAGCATACATAAATCTTTCTCACAAAGTTTCAAGTTGTTTTGGATTTAACTAATTCTTCAAAAATTTCTTTTCATTCACCTAAACATTCCTAATTTCTTTGCAATTTATTGAAGAGGCAGTGTTTCCCCCAATGTATGTTTTTGGTGCCTTTGTCAAAGATGAGTTGGCTGTAAGTATGTGGGTAGATTTCCAGGTTGTCTATTCTGTTCCATTGGTCTGAGCATCTGTTTTTATGCCAGTGCCATCTTGTTTTGGTTACTATAGCTGTGTAGTATAATTTGATATCAGGTAGTGCAATGCCTCTGGATTTTTTTTTTCTCAATATTTCTTTGGCTATTTTGGTCTTTTACTGTTTCTTATGAATGCTACGATTGTTTTTTTCTATTTCTGTAGAGGATGTCAATGGTATTTAGATGGGGATTGCATTTAATCTGTACATCACTTTGGGTAGTATAAACGTTTTCACAGTGTTAATTCTTCCAATCTGAGGCCATGAAATGTCTTTCCATCCTGTGTCTTCTTTAATTTCTTTGAGCAGTGGTTTGTAGTTCTTGTTGTAGAGATCTTTCACCTCCTTGATTAAATTTATTGTGAAGTATTTTATTTTTTGGACAACTACTGTAAATGGGCTTGCTTTCTTGATTTCTTTTCCTGGTAGTTTGTTATTAGAATATAAAAACACTGCTGATTTTTCCATGTTGATTTTGTTTCTTGCAACTTTACTGAATTCACTAACTAAAAAAAGAAGAGAAAAGACCCAAATAACAAAAATCAGAAGTGAAAGAGGAGACATTACCACTGATACCATAGAAGTACAAAGAATCATTAGAGACTATTGTAAACAACTACACCCCAACAAATTTGAAAACTTGGAGGAAATGGATAAATTTCTGGACACATACAAACTACCAAGATTGAACCCAGAAGAAATAGAAAACCTGAACAGACCAATAACAATCAAAGAGACTGAAGCAGTAATCAGCTATCTCCCAATAATTAAAACCTCAGGACTAGATGGCTTTACTGCTGGATTCTACCAAACCTTTAAGAGGAATTAATACCAATTCTTTTCAAACTATTACAAAAATTTGAAACAGGCCATTCTCCCAAACTCATTCTATGAGGCCAGCGTCACCCTGATACCATAATCAGACAAAGATACCACAAAAAGAGAAAACTGCAGGTCAATACCTCTGATGAACACAGACACAAAAATCCTCAACAAAATATTAGCAAACAGAATACAGTAACACATCAAAAAAATTCTACACCATTATCAAGTAGGATTCATCCTAGGGATGTAAGGATGGTTCAAACATATGCAAGTCAGTAAATGTGATACACCCCATCGATAAAATCAAGAACAAAAACCATATGATTATCTCAATAGAAACAGAAAAATAATTTTACAGAATTCAACACCCCTTCATGATAAAGACTCTCGGCAAATCAAGTGTAGAAGGAAAATAACTCAACACAATAAGAACCTTATATGACAAACCCAGCACCAACATCATCCCAAATGGTGAAGAGCTGAAAGCTTTTCTCTTAAGAACAGGAACAAGACAAGGATGCCCACTCTCACCGCTCCTATTTAATGTAGTATTGGAAGTACCAGCAAGAGCAATCAGACAAGAGAAAGAAATAAAGAGCATCCAGACTGGAAAAGACAAAGTCAAACCGTCTCTGTTTGCAAATGACCTTACTCTATATTTAGAAAAAACTTAAAGTGTAATAATTTTTTAAACTAAAAATATTTCTACATAATTTTATATTTAATAAAAAAGTTAATTTTAATTGTATTAATAACAATATATTTTTTTACATATTCAACAAAATTTTTCTTCATTATGAGGTCAGATAGTTCACTTTTTTAAATACAGAGGTATATTCATTTAATTTTCATGTCCAATTTTAAATTTGACTATGAATTAATACTCTAGATTTTACCATAATTAGATACCTAAATTGGTAGTTGTTTTCTTATAGTTCTTTAATTATATTATTTCACTGCATTTTGACATAATTTCACTAGTAAGAAGTCTGGTATCAATCTGTTAGTTCATTTTTTTTTTCTGTATTTATTATTTTCCTCTTTTTAATTGAAGTTATGACTTTTTACCACAGCACATTAGAAGCTAAATTAATTTTGTCAAATTTCCTCTTATCTCAATTTAAAGATTTAGGTGTTTGTCAGTTTTCACAGTTGTCCACTCATTGTTTCCTTTTATATAGTGTATAAGTCTGTTTCTGTTGCTTGTAATAGAATACTTGATACTGGATAATTTATAAAGAAATGAAATTTACTTCTTACAGTTTTGAAGTCTGGGAGGTCCAAGGTCCAGGGAACATACCTGGTGAGGGTCTTTTTCTTGGTGGTCACTTTTCACAGCAATGTCTGTTATTACATGACAAGAATGGACTGAGCAAGAAAGAGCTAACCTCACCTCTGCTTTTATACTTGTCAGAGCAGTGCCCATTACTCCATAAATAGATCAGTCAATTCACAACGACACAGTCCTCATAATTGAATAAATCCAAATACCATAATCAATTTTCCCACCCTTTTAATACTGTTACAATGGTGTTCAAGCTTCAATGAGTTTTAGGGGGACACTCAATCAACAGCATAGGACTTCTACATCATTCTCTTTATTCTCTCCTTCTTCAACCCAGAAAATTCTGAAGAATTCTATTTAAATATTTTGGGGTATATTTTCTTATTCCTTTTATGTCATCTGTTCTTGACAAATTCCATGCTTAAAAAAACCTTTGAATTCACTAATTTTTACTTCAACTCGGTTTATTTTATATTTTGTCTTATGTATGTTGCTATTTTTATTATTTAAAATGAGAACAATCTCAGGGACCTGTAAATAGTTTAGTGTTCATGGAGCATGGTGTGCAAATAATAGATGACACTGAGAATTGAAAATACAATTAAATGTACATTGATGCAAAGCCTTATATGCTTCACAAAATGTAGATTCATTCTATAGAGACAGAAGCATCCCTAGAAACATAATCATTTCAGCTTTAATTGGTAGAGCAGAAACCACTTTGTGTAGGCCTGACATACAGGATTTAATATGAAGCTACTAACTTACATCTCTCTTTGAAAAGCTGGGAGGTCTGAGGTCAGGGAAGTTGATGCTGCAGGTTATGAATTTGCTAACAAAGGCCAATCTAACAGTGAAGATCTTCCTCTCGCACATGCAGTGGGTGGTTCTCAGAACCTGCCATGCTCCCCTGCCAATCTTATGAATATCTGCGAAGCTTCAACTCTCTCTGCTGCATCTGAACAGATGGTCTTCAAGAGCTCACCAGCAGAGCACACTGAATCTCATGTCTAACACTCCTAGCAACTGATGTTACTTGTGTGATGTGAGTTTCAGCTGTAACAAGACACCAATTTGATGTCTGAAACAACAGAAATTTATTTATCACAGTTCTATAGGTCAGAAGTCCAAAATCAGTATTACTGAGGTGAAATCAAGGTGCTCAGAAGGTCACACTCCCTATGGCGGCCCTAGTATAGAATCTACTCGATTCTCAGAGATTCTGTTGGCTGCCAGCATTCCCTTAGCTGCTCACTCCAATTCTAAAGGCCAACATCTTCAAATATCTCTCTGTTTCTTTTTCCTATTACCTTATCCTTGTCTCAGAATTCTTTACTTACTCACACCTGGAAAGTCCTTTATTTATTTATTTATTTTTGCCATGTAAAGAAACAATTAAAATGTTCCAGAAATTAGAATTTGGACATACCTTTGGGGCCATGATATAACTTACCATCCCCTTCTTTTGTCTTTTCCTAGTGTCTTTCAGGATACCTGACAAATATTTGGGGTTTAGCAAGTATTTTTACGCAAATTGATTGATAGATGGATTTAATGGTTATTATTGTTTCAGATATTTATATAAAATACATTTACATTTTGTTTTGTGAGATTGTATTTAAGTTTTAGCACTTTCATCAAACTTCTTAATGTACTACTCTTCTGAAAAGTCTGCAAAACAAACAAAATAGTCTTAGAATTCAATGCAGATATTTACCATTTTTAAGTAATTATAAACAGTGGCAATTTAAAATATCCCATCTCGTTACAAACAAGGTGTTGTGCTATGTATATTTTTAAATAACATTTTATACTGGGTAAACATTTTTTATGCACTTTTTGTTCACACATTTTGTTTGGGGCCAGATTTTCTTTTTAATTTATATATGTAAAATGCAGTATAATCAAAGAGATCAACTACATGAATGTGCTAAACTTACCTACAGAGTTCTCAGACTTACCCCTATCTCATTCCCTCCTGTAAAGATATGTAAGGTCTCTTCTCTGCTACATAGTTTTAAATTCTTTGATAATAATTTTAATAAAGATTGCCATATTTGGAATAGTAATCTTCTTGTGGTGCTCTCCAATTTTAAAAAATACTTATTATTGCTTTTCCAAGCTATATTTGAAAGCTTGTTTTTCCCATTAACATATTCCTCCACAATTTTTACATTTTAAGACTCCGATGTAAACATTTTTCCAAATATACACACAAATGCAAAATAATATGAATAGTATCTGGTATAGTGCCAAGTCTGAAGAATATTAATTTCCTTTTCTGCTTCCTTAGTAACCTAATTAAAATATTTAAGAACCAAGTTTCTAAATCTGCCATTATTATTCTAATAGAATAAAATATCTCATTGAAAAGTTTAGATGGACTGAAATACGTAAATATAATTCTTCTTATGAAATATTTAACCAACTAACAAATTTTAATCAAAATACACTGTGCTATTTAGTGTATGAAAACTTTCTATTTCATTGCAGAAATATGTGTGCTTGTATAGGAGTGGTTATTAAAGAAACAGTTTTTGTCTTTTCTTCCCCCCACCCCAGCCTCCCATCCACCAAATCCTTGGACTGACCTGAAGCCCAGTACTGTCTCTGACTTTTTGTGTCACCCACTATTAGCATTTGGAAAGACTCCTGACATACATGATTATATTATTGTGGCAGCCATCCATGACCTGAGGCAGGACCAGAAAATGAAAAAAACAGTACTCACCTTGAACTACATATATTTTCCAAATCATCTATTTACTAATAAATATGGACAAATATTAGAGAGTAAAGATAAACTCTTGGGTAATCTTCAAGAAGATTATATAAATCGTATATTATTGTACATAATATGTTTATATATTCAGGTCCTTCACAATCTAATCAAGACCTTATATCCTACAAGTGAAATATAAGTTCTATCATATTGCAAATAAGGGAAAATCATCACATGGTTCATTTATTAGATCTGCTTGAGCATCATTCACTGGGGGAAATTTGAAGGAACATTTCCTTATTCCATCACATATGGCATAAAACCCAGCAAACCGGGTTGGACGAGACATCAGAATGCAGAACAGGGTCATTTCCCCTAGCCTGGGTAGTGTAAAGCCATATAATTAAAGAATAACTGGTCTTTTACCTAGAGTAATTAGAGACTTAAATAAAATAGTAATAAAATATGATAGAACTCTGGCTTGATGTCCTTGGGAAGTTGTTAGGAAACAGAGGACAGGCCTTGAAATGCCGAGTATTGTTTGTATTAGGAGCTTAAACCACTGAATTCCATGGAGTTTTGCAGGAGGCCAACTCCTTTGCTTAGAGGCCAACATACAGTACTTCAATGTTAGATGAAATAGACATTACCTCACAACTGTATCCCAGCAACAAAAAAGGATAACAACAACACTTTTCAAAAATAGAATGAAAAAAAAAATGACTAAGCGTGGGTCCAAACTTTTATTCAATATAAAGCAACATGGATAGATTAAGTTAGTCCAAAAGGGTGTATAAAAATAAAGATGTAAGAGGCATCAGAGAGTTATACTGGTATATATATGGGACATTTAAAAAAATTGATTGTTATAAAACAAGGAGGAAGATGGAAATTTATTTGTTTAATTTTGTATAAATTGAATTGTACTGTAGATAAATAAATAAATTCATAGCATTTAAAGATTTGGAATGCCAACAATAAATGATAGTAAATATAACACTCGTTGAAAATCAGCCAATAATACTTAATCTTCAGGAAAAGGAAGACTTAATTTCATACCATTCCACTTACTAAGAACAGCTAGGAAAACTAGAGAAAGGGTAAAAATCTACTATTTATAGATATTAGAACTACCAAAACAGCAGAGACTTGCAGAAATGGTTTCTGGTGAAAAAGGAAAGTCAGTAAGTCAAGGTAATATTTGGCACCACTTTTCTTGAAAGTAATTGAAAGGCTAATAAGCCAAGCAGAAATTTCTCAGGGCTCTGGGGGTGAAGATGGGCAGAAATTCAGCATCTGAGAGAGACAGACCCAAGGAAATATTCTAGGCTTTCATTTAAGAAACTAAATTTAGAAGTGAATTGAAAATAAATCAGATATAACAAAGAATGAAGCCTGGATTAAAGGAAGTCTTATACCAAGTTTAACTGACAGTTGGAAATAAAATAAACCTCTTTAAGAGAATATCACTTCCTTTACAGCATTAAATTACCTCCAAATTTTAATATGTGAAGTATGTCACTCAATATGAAATGGAAGAGTGAACAAAATACAAAAATTGACAAATCCAAGAGAAAAACAAAAATATTAGTAAGTTTCAAGCAATTTAGTTATAAAACTTAAATTGCATACAATTTCCAATCTGAGATTATTGCTTTTAAGGTATTAAATGGCAAGATAAGGAATTTGGACTAAGGTACAAGAACAGTAACAACAACAAGAAAATACTTTTAACTTAAAATAACTTAATTGAAATTTAAAATTCACAGGTGTACAGAACAGAGATACCATAGTAGTCCTGAGACTGCAGCTGTTGGAAAGTCCTGCTTATGAGGTTGGCTTAGTAAGAGGAAGTTGGATTTTGATTTGGGAGTCTTTCCAACATTACCCGATAAAAAATGACTCACTGGAGCAAACTGTTTTTAGAAACAGTGTGGTTTATGCCTAACAGACAATAATTTACATGGTTGTTAAACTGTCTTGTTGAGAATACATATTTGATAAAGGACTTGCAACCAAATATACAAACAGCAATAAGAAAATAATACTCAGCAATAAGAAAATAAATGACCCAATTAAAAATAATGAGCCAAAGTTTTGAAAAGATGGCAAAACCATTTGTTATTAGGAAAATACAAATTAAAACAGCAATAAAATGCCATTACAAAGTAAAATGCCATTACACACAAAATAATCTAACAATATCAAGTGCTGAGGAGAATTTGGAGCCAAAGGAACTCTCATTTGTGGTGGGAATGCAAAGTAGTACAGCAGGCTTGGAGAGACAGTGCAGCAGCTCTTTACTGAGCTCTCCAATGTGATGGAAAAATTGATATTTATTAGGTGTTTACTTAATTGATTTGAAAACTTATGCTTACACAAAATCTTGCATGTGAATATTTATAATGCATTACTCGTAATGATCCAAAACTGAAAGAAATGCAAATGTCCTACAATAGACAAATGGAGAAACAAAGTGTAGTACTTTCACACAATGGAATACTATTCAGTGATTACAAAGAAAGAGCTATAGAGCCATGCAAAAATACGGAAGAATCTTAAGGCAAATTGCTAAGCAAAAGAAGTCAGTTTGAAAATGCTTCATACTGTATGATTTCATTTATACAATATCAAAAAATGATTTCATTTATATGATATCAAAAAGACAAAACTATAAACAAAATGACAGTAAACAGATCACTGGTTGCCAAAGATTTAGGAAGGAGGATAAGGTTGAATAGGTGAAGAAAACAGAATAATACAGAGCAGTAAACTATTCTGTAAGACACTATATTGTTAGATATACTGTGCTGCACATCTGCCAAAACTTAGAGAACTCTGCATCACAAATAGTGATTCTTAATACACATAAATATTTTATTTATGTATTTATTTGTTTGTTTATTATGAATATTCATGAGATACAAAGCTAATTGTCACTCCTCATGCCCTTGATGTGAGGGCCAGATTCATACTGGCAGCATACCCATTACCAGAAATCACTTTAGTACCCCGTGTCCCCACCCAATTATCCCCCATCCTCTCTCTCCCACCCCTTCCACCCCCCACTCCTCTTTGTAGCCCTAGGAATGTCCCCTCCCTCTGTAAGACCACCTCACTACTGTGGTCTTTCCTTTCCTTTGTCTCTTAGTTCCCACATATGAGTGAGCACATGCAGTATTTATCCTCTGTGCTTTGTTTATTTAACTCAGCATAAGTTTCTCCAGGTTCATCCATGTTGTTGCAAATGGGAGTATTTCATTCTTTTTTATGGCAGAGTAGTATTCCATTGTGTATATATACCACAGTTTCCTTGTCCAATCATCCATCGATGGACATTTAGGTTGGTTCCATATCTTGGCTATTGTAAACAGAGCTGCAATGAACATAGGAGTGCAGGTATCCCTTCGACATGATGATTTCTATTTCTCTGGGTATATACCCAGAAGAGGGATTGCTGTATCATTTGGAAGATCTATCTGTAGTTGTTTAAGAAACCTCCATACTGTTTTCTATAGTGGTTGTACTAATTACAGTCCCACCAACAGTGTAGGAGTATTCCCTTCTCTCCACACCCTCATCAGCATTTGTTATTCACCATCTTTTTGATTACAACCAGTCTAACTGGGGTGAGGTGATATCTCAATATAGTCTTATTTTGCATTTTCCTGATGACCAGTGATGTTGAGCGTTTTTTCATGTATCTGTTGGCCATGCGCATGTCTTCCTTTGAAAAATGTCTATTCAGCTCCTTTACCCATTTTTTAATTGAGTCATTAGTTTTTTAATGTATAATTGCTTGATTTCTATGTATATTCTAGATATTAATCCCTTGTAGGATGCATAGTTATCAAAACTTTTCTCCCACTCTGTAGGTTGCCTTTTCACTCTGTTCATTGTTTCCTTTGCTGTACAAAAGCTTTTTAGTTTGATATAGTCCCATTTGTTTATTTTTTAACAATCATTTAGAATTTTGGGGGATTTCAGATGGAAAGTAGACAGTTATAAAAGAACCTAATATGTTACAAATATATAAAATAAACTCACTGAAAGGGGTGGCGAAAAGTGTGTTGACCTAAGTAATTTTGGAAACGTGCAGAGACTGTAAAACCCAGGCAAAAAAAAAAAAAAAACCTTACATAATCACTGTAACCTATATCATAAATTTGTTTCCCAGAGGGGTATGTGTTGACAATTCTGAAACCACTAAACATAAACACTGCAACTTAATAATTAAATAATAGATGCTGTCCATATTTCTCACTATTGGAGTGAAAAGTTAAGCAAGTAAGGACAAGGCTAGAATAATCAATGTATTAATTAAGATTGGAGACATCCATATGAACTTGTGTTTAGCTTAATATAGATACAAAAGAAGACATATTAAATTATGTATAAATGTGTTTAAATGGATGGGTTAAATGTATGTATAGATGTGTTCAAATGCTGTTTCATTTGAGGGCCTAGGTTCAAGACACTAAAGGAGTAAAGACCACAGATTGCATTCAGATCTTGGTTTCTAATGCCATTTTTCAATAAAAGGAACGAATGCTCCTTGGAGAAATTACTGTTTCTAGCTTGCAGACAGTAAATATATAAGATAACCCTGGAACATCTTACAGTTCAAGAAAGTAAGGAAGTGCTCAAAAAAATCACAGTAATGGAGTCTGTCACAGGAACATTGGAGCCTACCAAAAGAGCTCCCAATGGCTAAAGCTGGAACAATTTGAGCAATCAAGTAAATAAAGTAGTATTCAATTATAACCCAAAGTAAATATTTATGCATACATACTGATATAAATAAGTGATTGAATGAAATAATAAGTGGGGAGGGGGATTAGACAAATCACTATATTCTACAAATCACATGTAGAATAATTCTAATAATTTATGTAGATAAGTGGGCTAAAAATAGTGAATCCTTTCCAAAGAACAAAGATGAAAGGCTGGGGCAGGGGGATTCAATTTCTGGGAAGAAGTCTGATAAACACTATGTCAGCCTGGTGATCAGGCTTAACATCAACAGTGATAACTCATGTTGGTAATATGTTCCCTTGATATGACAGGATGAAATGTCAGCCTACTTTTGGGGTGTTCCACCCAAGAACACATGACTCCAGTGTAATCCATGAGAATATCATCAGATAAATCCCATTTGAAGGCATTCTACAAAATACATGATCAATCTTTTTCACAGCTGTTGAGGTCCTCAAAAACAAGTGTAAGAAAATGTCACAGCCAGTAGAAGCCCAAGGTGAAATAGTGAGTAAGTGTAATTTCATATTGTGATGGAATCCTGGAACATCCAAGAGGCAGTAGGTAAAAACCAAGGAAATTTGAATAAAGTATTGTCTGTAGTTCATAATAGTGTATCAATCTTGGTTTGTTAATTGTGAAGATGTACCATATTAATGTAAGAAACTAGTAATAGAGGAAACAGTGTAGAGTAAATGGGAATTCTCTCCACTATCTTTGCAAGTTTTCTAGAAATTTAAAATTATTCTAATCATTAAAAATATATTTTAGAAAAAGAAATAACCAATTACATGCTTTGGACTATGGACAGTAACTTCTAAACAACCAATTCATCAAAAAATCACAATTGATGAACTGATTAAACAAAACACAAAATAAGAAAACTTTCATTATGCAACATAAGTTTTACCTGGATGGGATTTACAGCTTTAAATAAATACATTAGAGAAGAAAACACGAGTGAATAACAAAAATCTAAGGTTCAATCTGATAAAATTATAAAAATAAGAGCAAAATAAAATCAAATAAAGTAGAATGAAATATATAATAAAATGAGTAGTTATCAAATAAATAAATAATTTTTATTGGAGAAATATCAAGAATATAAAATGTAGTTCTTCAATAAAGTTATCAAAATTGATAATCCCTAGCATGAGTAATGAAAAGAGAAGGAAGAAAAAAAATTGAATACTGAAAAAAAAAGGTGATGCAGTGTGTTTTCTACAGACATACAATAAAAGATAATGAATAAATATTAAACTAATAGATCTCAATGAAATAAAAATTAGATAAATAAATTTCTATTAAAAATTTCCTATAAAAATTAAAAGAAAAATTACCAGAAAAATAACTTTACTTTCAGGAGCTTTTACTAAAAGATAATTTCAAATATTTAAGGAAGAAATATTAACAAGCTTATTCAAACTATCAAAATACGACAAAACAAAAAAAGCAAACAGTTCTCAAGTCACATTTTGAAGCTAGCATAATACCGATATCAGTCTGATAAAGATATTTTAAAAAGAATATCATAGGGTCAAATCCAAGAAAATATTGTCCTAACCAGACCAATGGTGTACAGTTTTTTTCTGTATATGTTCTTCGAGTACTTTTACAATTTCAGATCTTAAGTTTAAGTTTTTAATCCATTTTCAGTTAATTTTTGTATATGGTGTGAGATAAAAATGCTCAAGCAACAACAACAAAAATAGACTGGGATTATATCAAACTAAAAAGCTTTTCCATGGAAATAAACAAACAAACAAACAAATAAATAAATAAATAAATAACAGAGTGAAGAGGTAACCTGTGGATTGAGAGAAAATATTTGCAGCCATCCATCTTGGTAAGGGTTTAATATCCAAAATACATAAGAAACTCAAACACTCAATAGTAAGAAAACAAATAACCTGATTAAAAGATGGACAAATGACCTGAATAGACATTTATCAAGAGAAGACATGCAAATGGCCAACAGATCTATGAGAAAATGCTCAACATCACTAATCATTAAGGAAATGCAGATTAAAACCACAATAAGATATCATCTCTCACATGTCAGAATGGCTATTGCCAAAAAGATGAAAGATAACAAGTGTTAGCAAGGATGTGGAGTAAAGGGAACCCTTACACATTGTTGGTGGGAATGTAAATTAATACAGCCATTATGGAAAACTGTATGAAGATACCCTCAAAAATTGAAATAGAACTACCATAGGGTCCAGCAATCCCACTACTGGGTATATATTCAAAAGAAATGAAGTTAGTGCGTAGAAGACATACTGCACTCTCATGTTCATTACAACTTTATTCACAATAGCTAAAATATGAAATCAACCTAAGGGTCCATTAATGGATGAGTGAATAAAGAAAATGTGAATAAAATACTGTTCAGCCTGGGGAAAAAAAAAAAAAAGGAAATTCTGTCCTTAGTGACAACATGAATGAACCTGGAGGATATTATGCAATATTAAGCCAAGCACATAAAGACAAATACCACATGTTCTACTAACATGTGGAATCTAAAACAGTTGAACTCAAAGAAGCAGAAGAGCAGAATGGTGGTTACCAGAGGCTTTGGAGTGGGAAGAATGGGAGATGGATGTCAAAGGGTACAACACTCCAGTTAGACAGGAAAGATAAATGACAACTATTTGAGACAATAAAAAAAAAAAGAAAAAGAAGAAAAATAAATAATTTGGGGTGTGGCAGAAATGTTCTATATATTGATTTTGGTAGTGTTTACATGCTTGATTTCCTATGAGTATTTGTCATAATTGAACCAACTGTACACTTAAAATGTATGAATTTTATTATACATCAATTATACATCAACAAAGTTGATTTAAAAAGAAAAAAATATATAGGGCAATCACTCTCAAGTACATAGGTATTATTTTAAACACTAAATAAAATATCAGCAAGTATGCAATATTTTTTTTTAAAAAAAGAGTAAACACATTACTGAGCTGGATATATTTCAGAATGCTTAGTTGTTTTACGATGCAAAAATAAGCAAAAAATTTTTGGTCATTTGTTGATATATAAAATTATGAAACGTATATTTTTGTGGATAAGTTAACTTCTGTAAAATTTGCAAATACAATATCAAAACACATATTTTGCCAGAACATATTCAAATAAATACAAAAACATTGTTTGAATGTGAGCTAACAGTATAATGCCCACCAAACTGAGAAGTTATCCTAAGACTAAAGAACAAAGCGGGAAACTCTATATGGTTCACAAAAAGTTTATTATCATCATCATCATCATCATCATCATCATAATTAAGGGATAATTGCTTACAGAGAATGGCCTGGGCAGAGCATCAATCCCAGTTTTGCACAGTTGCTTTCTCCACAACCATGGGGGTGGGGGGTGAGTTGAAGCTTATAAGGAACTTAAAGACGAAAGTGGAGCTATGTCTAAAAGAGAAAGGCTGAGGAAGTGGAAGATTCCCAGACACCTCCCAGACTCTTGTTGCTTATCCTTGGGGTGTCTGCAGTCATTCTCTTTATCTTACACAAGCATAGAATTCTGTTCCTTTCCCTTTCTCAGTTGCTAAGTAACCTGTGCAGGGGAAAGATTGTAAATTTTTAAGCCAAAGTTCTGAAGGCCATAAGAATGGAGTGAGTTCTGATCAACACTTCTACAATAATTAAGTACACACACATAAATCAATGTTATCTATCATTTTAACTACATAAAAGAGGGGGGGAAAACTCACAAGTCCACCTTAAGAGACACAGAAAAAATTTCAACATCACTTCACAATAAACACTATTAGAAAACTAAGAATAGGAGTGAACATTTTTATGCTAATTATGGTAACAGACAAGCATAATTATTAAAAGTGAAGTAGTGATAACTTTATGAGAACAGAAACAAGAAAAGGGTTGGCATTTTTAAGTTGTATATGTACTGTAGATTGAAGCAAGAAGAGAAGGAAAAAATTAAAGATGGTGAGGAAAAATCTGTCGTTTCTCAGAGATGACATACATTTATGTAGAGAAAATTTTTAAAATAGAAAACTCATTAAATCTGTTACTAATAAGTAAATTCAGCATAAATACAACATGTGAGATCATACTTCTTTGTAGATCTTCCCTTCAAATAGTATTTTTCTCCACAACATGATTCTGAGCTGGCCCTATGACTAGGTTCGACCAACAGAGTGTCATGTAAGTGACATTGTCCAAGTTATAAGCTTGGACCTCAAGAGGTTTTGCATGCCTTTCTTTACAGGCTCTTTTGGGTTCTTGTCTACATTTATCACATAAAAAAGCCTAAACTACCTTCCAAGATGATTACAGACCACATGTAGCCGAGAAGAGTCATCTTATCTAAGTGTTTTAGAACAGTAAGTTTCCAGCTGTTCTGGAAATGTGGGAGAACCCAATCAGGCACTAAGCAAGGCCCACATCAGCAGAACCACCCCAATGAGACTGGGCCAAGTTGTAACTAATAGGACGTTTTTTAGGACTTGTGACCTAAAAAAATTGGATGTTGTTTTATTTTGATAGATTTGGGGATGTTTTATTATACTCCAAATATAACTGACACAAAAGTCAACCAAAGATGAGCAAGACCTGTACAAAGAAAACAATAAAGCACTGAAAGAAATTCAAGAAGATATAAATAAATCGAGGTATATATTAACATCATGGCTAGGGAGATATAAAGATGTGAATGGTCCCAAAGCTGATCTAAAAATCCATAGCCTTCCCAAACACAACGCTACTTGGATTTTGAATTTAAAATGAAAGGCTGATTGTACAATCTTTATGGTAACACAAGTGGCTAAGAATCACTGGGGCATTCTTGAAAACAAACAAACAAAAAATTGTTGAACTTACATAATTAGATCAGTTATCAACATTTATTATAAAGTAATTAGAACAAACACAGCCATTAGGATAGTGTGATGTTGGCATAAAGAAAGACAAATTGAGCAGTAGAACAGAATAAGTAGTCCAGAACTGCACCTCTATATAAATATCCTCTTGATTTATAGCAAAGTTTATGTTAGGAAAAAATCATTTTTTAACAAATGATTGTGTCAAGTGGATATTTACATGGAAGAAAATTATTTGTGATACTTATCAAATATTATATACAAAACAGTAGTACCGATCGTAATTGTGAAATGTTAATTAATAAAAACTATAAGTATAAATATGTAAGTTAATTAGTATAACTTATACTGGTTTCCATTAAAATTAAGAACTCTTTTTATGTAAGGACACCATTATAAATGTAAAACCAAAGAATATATAAACTATTTGTAATACACAGAACTAGCCAATGTCTCATATCCAGAAAATGATATTAGAAAATATACTAGTTAATAAAGAAAGAGACAACCTAAATAAAAAATAAAACTTGAAGATAACTTCACAAAGAAATATTCAAATACTCAATCAAAACACAAATGCATATAGTACCCTTGGTGAATAATCACCAAGAAAAATACAAAACAATACAAACGCTACATACCCATCAGGATGACTAACATGAGAAAGATTGGAAATAACCTGCATCAGTGAAGTTTTTGAGGTTTGGAACTATCGTACATTGCTTGTGGGAGCGTGAGTAAATTGGTACCACTTAGAAAACCTTGGAGGATCTACTAAAATTGAATAAAATGATTTC
Organism: Cynocephalus volans; assembly: GCF_027409185.1. Taxonomy (NCBI): domain Eukaryota; kingdom Metazoa; phylum Chordata; class Mammalia; order Dermoptera; family Cynocephalidae; genus Cynocephalus; species Cynocephalus volans. Next base: position 116,239,455 of record NC_084468.1, on the reverse strand, counting down.
TGATGACCCAGCAATTCCACTCTCTATTATACCCTTCTTCTATATGCAACCATATTTTTACAGAAAGGTATGTATAGGAATATTCATTCCTATTTTATATGTAATGAGAAAAAATCTTGCAAGCAAAATGAATTGTGGTATATATATTCAATGAAACATTGCATAATAATGAAAATAAATGAATTTCTGTTTCACAAAATAACAGGGATGAATCTCACATATATAATGTTTAGTAGAAGAAACCAAAAAAACACAAAAGTATACAAACTCTGTGATTTCATTTAATTAGAGTTAAAAAACAGTAAGACATTTAATAGTTTCATCAGCATGTATTATGGTTCACTGGATAATTATAATTTTATTTTATCAGAAATACTTTATAGAAAAGATAGCTTTTGATCATTTAAATTTTTTTTTCTAAAAATACAGCACATAAACATATGTGAGAATTACAAAACATTTGAATTATGGAAATGTTGAATTTTATTTGGAGCTTTATCTAATACCTGGAGTAACTCTTAAGCAACATTGGAAGAAATTTCCCTTTTTTTCTTTTAGTGCCTCAGATTATATAGTATAAATGTTATCATGTTTCTTAAAATAAAAAAAAAAAAAAGGTGTGCTTGCCAGGTTGCAATTTCTTACACTTGGTTTTATAATACCATTACCAATCTACTAAAATGTAAAAAGGAAAAATGTAAGAGTACTAATACTAGAATATTTTTAGTAACTTGACCAATAATATCTGAAAGCTCTGAGCTGGTGTTTTGGTATTTCTCTGTGGATTTTTTTCAATTCTCTACACTCTGCCCACAGCCACCTTGCTCTAACTTACCTTCAGCAGCTGCTAACACAATCCAAGCTCATCCATCTTCTGAACATGATCAGCTGTGTAGAGCTGGGTCACAGCTAACATTGCATCAATGTTGATGGATTGACTGCATTTTACCACCTCACTGATGCTGATCTTATCCTGCTATACAATGTGAAGTCTGGTTCATAGATTACTGATGAGATTACTCAAGAAACTGGGTGGATGTGTGTGGCAGGTTTAACTATCACTATCGGAGTCATAAGAAAGAGGAACAACACCATGACTCTGAAGATCTGGAAGCTGGTGACACAGATAAAAAATTATTTGCCCATGTATTTTTCTAAAGTTGGAGGCCGATTTCATTTCAAAGATGGTACTTTTCCATAGTGTGCTAACATGTTTTACTTGTTTATTTATATATATCAAAGTCTCATGGTACATAAATATCAAACAATTATTTAAGGTATAATATTACTATTTTGAAGGACAGTCCATTTATAAGAAAGTTTATTTTAACTTGCAAGACACAGCTGAGCTGAATTCTTTATCACTGTGCATTCTAATAAAAAGTAATAACACAAAAAAAAGAAAAAAAAAGAATTTCACTATTGCCTATTTCCTACTGAGTTAGAAAAAAATAGTCTTTTGTTATGATAAAATGCTTTTGATTCTGTGTAGAAAAGGATGGTACAATTTTATGGCAATGCAATTTATGTTAACAACATAGATGAGCCTATAACTGCTCTCCCATTAACTTTGTTGTTTCTCTATGTTCATCATTTTCTAAAAAGTCCACCATTAAGGTTGGAATATTTCATACTTGTCTCCAAACAGAATGTGTCTCTTTTTATAAATTTCACTGGTGTCAGTTGAGCTGTTATTCTGAGTAGGAAAATGGGGAGAAAAAAGTCATTTCTATTTTTCTCTAAAGGCATTTTATTCATGAGCAAAATCTAAATGGCAAAACCTTATTTCTTTTACAAGTTTGTTCATGAGGATAAATGTTACTCTACTTTTAGGAAACAGCATGTGATAGCAAAAGTGCTGTCTAATTTATTCCAAGATTAAAATGCCCAATTAAAGCAAAGTAGGCGTTTTTCCTAATGTAAATTATTCAGAAAGTCACTTGTATCAAACAAATTAATTATAAAACTGTGAAATAATTTTATTTTATCTATGATATCCATGTATGTATGTAATCTTAAAACTAGAATAGGTTTATAAAACATGCTTTAATAGATTTAGAAAAATAGGGATATATGTATATGTATATATGCATAAATATGTATATAAACAACTGTACTTCATAGAAAGATTCATATTAAGAAAGATTCAGAAAGTTCATAGAAAGATTCATATTATCTTCTAATCCTATTTTTCCATGAACTTTTTGAAATATATATATATATACATTTGGCAGTGAAGATAGGTAGGAGGAGATGGATTGAATTGCATTTAATGTAATAGAATTAATTTGACATAAAATATAATTAGAGAAGACTGTTGAGAGAAAAGGTGATGATTGGGTGCATGGAACATATTAAGTGATCAAGACGGCTTTCACATTCTCCTAAGATTTACTAAGCTTTAGGCAGTTTTCTTAACTGACTATGGTCCCCTAACCTCCCCTTTTTTAAAGCATTTACTTCAGAGAATTTGTAGTTGCAAATTTATCTTCTACCCCTTTGAAATGCATATAAATCTCCTTGAAAGCCTCTTACTAGGTTTAGGAACCAGGGAATGTCCTTCTCAAGAGCCCTGGAAGCCATTCTTTTGAAATGTTAACTATCAAGAACGAGAACCCGAGAACCTGTAGCTTCCAGTCTTTGTGGAATGCAGGATGTAGCTTCCAGTCTTTGTGGAATGCAGGAGTCTAAATTTGATGGTTGTCAATTAGCAAACAAAGAAGGCCTAATCAAACAGGAAAATATTTGAAAATTCAGAAATAACTCTTCTGCCCCACTTCCTATTGATTGATAACCCTCCAACACATCCTTCCTTACTTTTTTGTAGCTTATCCCCAGCATTTAAAAGCTTTCTGCCTTTCAGTTCAATGGAGCTGGGTTCAATCTCTCTTCCTTATTGCAATAAGCTTGAATAAAGTCTTCCTTGTCTGTTTAACTTTGTCTGGTACAATCTTTCTTTGACGTTAGCCATACAGGAGATTCAGAGTAAAAGAAGTATTTTTTTTTCTTTTTATGTGATATAACAAATTTAATCTGCCCATTCAATTAGTGAGTTTAGTAGATCAATTATAAAACTTTCCACAAGTATTTATCTCTATATCCCCATCTTAATGATCTTTCCAGTGTGAATTGCAGCTTGTCTTCTCCCTGAGTTTGGGCTTACCTGGTAACTTGCTTTAGCCAATGGAATATGGTGGAAATAATCTTGCACCTGTTTTAAGCCTATGCTTCAAGAGATAGACACGTTCTCTTGGAAACTGACACAATCAAGGGAGCTAACCTGAATTAGCCTGGTGAAAGATGAGAAGCATTTGGAAGAGAGCTCATTTTTCCCACTCCTGGTTTCCTAAACAGCCAAGAGCAGCTAATCTTCAAACAAGTAAGAAAGACCAATCAAGACTAAAAGAGCAGCCTACCTGGCCCATTGCTGACCACAGTGTTGGACTGTATATGTGATTTAAAGGACTAAAATCTTTTCTCTTAAGCCAATTGTTTTTCACATTGGTATATTACATGAGTTAAGACTTGATAATCCTGTGATGTAGAGATTTTAAGCCTGAAATGTTACCTTTAAAGAGTTCATAGTCTTGTAGTGGAGATACACTTATTTCCATAGTACTTATTATCAGTGTTTAATAATAAATATATTTGTGTGCATACATGTCAGTCTGCTGTGGCTAATGTCTGCATCCTGCTCACAGTGCCAATTGTCTAGCTCTCGATCCTGTTCGTGACACATATTGTAAAGCTAGGCGATCACGCTAGTTGTCAGGCTCTTTTACCTGCCAGTAATCCTGTACCGACTGGGCTGATTGTTGAGCTAGGACTGGGTCTGGAGCTCCCAGACCCCTTGAGCCCATTCACAGACTGGGTCACAAACCCTTCAGACACCAGGCTGGGTCACCAGACCCCACACATGCCAGGCTGTGTCACCAGATCCCTTCATGCAGGTCTATGAGCTAGGTAACTGGCCAAAAGGTCCCTGGAGCCATAGATTGAAAAGCATGGCTGCAGGGGTGGATACCTGAGGCCGACACCTGCCCATCTGCTTCACCAAAACTCCTCTCTCCCTCTCTCTCTCTCTCAAGAACAAAAGAATAGTAACAAAACTAAAAAGATACATTGGTGCACACATGCACTAACTCCACACATGCACACACACAATTTGCTTCCAAAGGATGCTGAACCACACCCAACTGGACCCGAGATGAGGGTCCCAACCAAACCATTCTATTTTCCCAACAATACATATATAATATTTTTCCAAAGGGAGGTAGAAGACAACAGGTACACTTAGCAAATTTACCTCTAATATAGAAACAATTAATAGTCATGCTAGCAGTATGACTCTAGATGCAGGATTGGGTTACTGCTTACCTGAAAATAAACATGGGTTAGTCATTACCACATAGAGGCGAATACTGATATAGCTACAGTAGCTCATCTGGGGTATTACAAGTAATCCTGGTAAGCACTGGTGATGAATTTGCAATTCTGGCATGCTACCAAATGTATAACCACTCCAAAAACCAATTTAATAAGCAATTTATCACAGTTAGTTAGGCAAGTCTATTTGTGAGTTTGACAATATGACAGAAACAATGCTATGAATTCACTGGATTCATTTTATTTCCTTGATATGCATGAAGATAAACTACATAGTCCCGATTTACTAACAGACAAGTCTACAAAACTGAGTTCTGGTTAAAGAAATGTGGGTACGAGTGATGGTCTCAGGCCAGATGACTAAAACCTATGAGGTCACATGTTATTTTGTTTTTTGATATATCAGGTTTTATTTGCTACCACAGCATAGCCTAACCTAACCTAACCTAACACCTAGATTGGACAAATTGAATGAAAAGATTAAAATGTTATTTTAATGCTTGAGATATCTTTATTTTATAGAGCTGATGGTCCTCTGTATCTCTATGTTGTTTCTAAGAACTCATAGGAAAGTTACATTCAGACACTATCACAAATTCAATTTTGGAGTAGTATTGGGAGGAATGGATAAATTAACTAGAATTAAATGTTTTTGCCAAATAAGGAGTTGTTAATCCTAAATTATATATGATTATGTTTTAGTTTCAATTGCATGACATTAATTTACACAGCAGTAAATTATGGTATATCATATATTATCTGTAATAAGTATAAGTATGAAATTTAGGATTTTGCCAAGTATTTTATGAGCCTATAAAATAGTGTTCCTTAAACAACTTTTCCTTAAAGGATTTTGAAATAGTCAAAAATTAACTAGGCCTTTTAGATGACTAAGTAACATAATGTTTCCATTGAATTTTTCTGGTTGAATTAACTTTTTATTTGGAAAAAATATTTTCATTTAAAATAATATTTAGAATCATTCTACCTATAAATTAATGTTCAGACAAAACAAAGGATGATCAGATAGAATAAAAATGATGATAATAATACAATTGATTTGAAAACTCTTTATGTGTAATATTCAGTGTATTAAAAGAGGATTTATTGCAATTTTAATTACAACCAGAAAGGTTTATTGTTTATGCACCTGAAACAAGGAGTGTATAACAACTGTCCCTATAGTGTCATTGTATTATAATTGGTGTTATTCTGGCTGCTTTTAAATATAAAATCATTTGTTTTGAATTCAATAGTTATTTTAAACTTAATAACTACACTTAGTACAAAATAATTACCTATTGCTATTAAGGAAATGTTTCATTTATTATTTACTGCACACAATTTTTTAAAAAAAGTATAATATGTCTTTTTGTGTGTGTGCATGTGTAGCATTTAGGCACATCCTTTTAAAACAAGGTAAAGTTATTAGGAGGATTGAGAAGCAATAAAAATTTCTCAATTCATACATTCTGGGTATGAGAGGATGTTATATATATAATAAAGGGGAACACTAATAATTTAATTTGACAGACTTTGCCATGTAGTTAAAGAGGTTATGATAATATAAAATAATATCAACAAAAAAGTAAGAATGTAATCTGAGTTTGCTTCTATAATGGATGTAAACTGATCCATTATACCCAATGTATAATAAAAATAATTGCAACCCAGAGTCAATTCAATGTCAACTGGATTAAGAACAGTGTTATAAAATATACTTTAGGAAGAATAATAACTATTTAGAGAAACTGTCAAAGGCAAAAAGTGACATTAATCTTTCTTATTATCATATACTTACTTCTAAAAGCATGTTGGTCAATACTGCCATCTGACTGTTTCTTGGGTACAGATGTTGCCTTCTCATTAAACTAGCCCAGCACCATCAATGTGAGTTACTACAGTTTATTATTATTATTATTATTATTATTATTACTTCTTCCAAATTTTATTTTATTTTGTCAATATACAACGTGGTTGATTATTGTAGCCCATTACCGAAACCTCCCTCCCTCCTTCCTCTCCCCGCTCCCTCCCAACAATGTCCTTTCTGTTCACTTGTCGTATCAATTTCAAGGAATTGTAATTGTTATGTCTTCTTCCCCTCCCCCCATTTTTTTGTGTATTTATTTATTTATTTATTTTCAGCTCCCACAAATAAGTGAGAGCATATGATATTTCTCTTTCTGTGCCTGACTCATTTCACTTAATATAATTCTCTCTAGGTCCATCCATGTTGTTGCAAATGGCAGTATTTCATTCTTTTTTATAGCAGAGTAGTATTCCATTGTGTAGATATACCACAGTTTCCATATACACCCATCTGATGATGGACATTTGGGCTGGTTCCAAATCTTAGCTATTGTAAAGAGTGCTGCGATGAACATTGGGGAACAGGTATACCTTCAACTTGATGATTTCCATTCCTCTGAGTATATTCCCAGCAGTGGGATAGCTGGGTCATATGGTAGATCTATCTGCAATTGTTTGAGGAATCTCCAAACCATTTTCCATAGAGGCTGCACCATTTTGCAGTCCCACCAGCAATGCATGAGAGGTCCTTTTCCTCTGCAACCTTGCCAGCATTTATCATTCATAGTCTTTTGGATATTAGCCATCCTAATTAGAGTGAGATGGTATCTCAGTGTGGTTTTGATTTGCATTTCCCGAATGCTGAGTGATGTTGAGCATTTTTTCATGTGTCTGTTGGCCATTTGTATATCTTCCTTTGAGAAATGCCTATCTAGCTCTTTTGCCCATTTTTTAATGGGTTTGCTTGTTTTTTTTCTTGTAAAATTGTTTCAGTTCCTTGTATATTCTGGATATTAATCCTTTGTCAGGTGTATATTTTGCAAATATTTACTCCCACTCTGTTGGTTGTCTTTTAACTCTGTTAATTGTTTCTTTTGCTGTGCAGAAGCTTTTTAGTTTGATATAATCCCATTTCTTTATTTTTCCTTTGGTTGCCCGTGGTGTTGGAGTTGTATTCATGAAGTCTGTGTCCAGTTATTATTATTATTATTATTATTATTATTATTATTATTATTATTATTATTATTATTATAACACCTGCTTATTACTTGTCCAAGTTTTATAGAAATATATCAAAATTTAACTCTCAAAATTGGTTTAACAACTCAGACTATTTGACATTATGTATGTTCAATTAAGCTATTACTCTATGTTCAATTTTAAAGAAAATTAAAAATATTAACATTAATCTGAAGTTTCTTTCAACACGTTTATTGAAAATAAACAACAACAACAAAACACTATTTTTAATATCAGGGACCCATAGAGGATATAATAAAGCACTGTGTTATACGTACAGTTATATCCTATTGATAGGCATTGATAGGCAATAACAATTATTTTGCTACAGTTTTTTTAGTGAGTAATATGCAGCATTGTTGCCTGCTTTCCTGTGATCTCATCATTAGTTATGAGAACTAATCTGAGCTTCAACAAAGCAAAACAAAGCTATATTTGTTTTGACACGTTTTATTTTGTTTTGTTTTGTTTCAGCTTTGCAATTTAGGCAACTCTAGGAAATTTAACATCATTCTTATAACCCATGTTGTTGCTTTCTTTTCTTTTTAATCTGTGCTTTTGAAGTTGGAAAGAAAAGTGGAAAGACATTCATGCTGTTCTTTTTCTTTTTTTTTTCTTTCTTTCTTAATGTATCCAATTTTAAAAATAGAGAAAGAAAATCCAAAGTTCCCATTTTGCTCTTCAGTAGGAAAAGCCACAGTGTACTGTAGACTGAAATACTTTCTCATAATAAAGGGATACAACACAGAGACTGGCTTAAATAGAACAGGCAACTAAGCCAAAAGCCTGAAAATTCAAAAGTCCTGGCCTAGAAGATGGTAGTCTGCCAAGTTATGCAATTTGCATGCCAAATGCTGAGTGAAATTGAAGATAGTATAAGGTAAAGACAAATAACCCATATAATAATCTTTTTTTTTCTAGGATAATCCTTAAGCAACTCCTTGAACTTTACAACACATATATTTTACAGCATGTGGAAGAATTAAACTCTAAATTATAACTATTTTAGTGTGAATTATATAATTTGTTGTAGGTCAGTCATTATACAAGTGGCAGATCTTTTGTTATAGTCCCACAGGTACATGAGTTTCTGTCAATTTTTTTTCATCTATTTTTTCTCTTGTTTAGATTGGGCAATTTCTTTTTCTTCTTTATTTCTATATTTCAGTTCTTTGTTTTTTTCCTCTATATCCTCCATTCTGCTGTTGAGCCTATCCATTAAATTTATTTTTTTGTTTGCCTATAGTAATTTTCAGCATTACAATTTCCATTCTGTTCTTCATATCTTTTTTTCTTCACTGAGACTTTCTAGTTATATGATAACATTTACTCTTTTATTTATTTCATATGTGTTTGAAATTGTGTATTAAAACATTTTTATTGTATCTGATTTACAGTCTTACTCAGATAATTCTTACACCTGTCATCACAGTGCTTGCATCTATCAATTTTCTTTAAACATTCAGTTTGAAGCCTTCCTGGGTCATGCTATAACAAGTAATTTAAGATTAAAACTGGACTGTGGGAAAATGGCAGGCTAGAGCAGCCCAGGGCATATTCCTCCCACAGAAGACGACAACAGGCCTACTGACATCATGGCTGCAGTTGCCAGTACCATTTTTTGGATTCAGGATTGTGACCCACCTTCCCACAGAGAGGTTCACCCCAATTCCCATAACTGCAGCCTGCAGTGCAGCCATAACTGCTACCACAGCTGCAGCAGCCAGGGGTCATCCATGCTGCATTGGACCCCCCATGCTACCACTCCACCAACCACCTTGGCTGCATGTGGCAACCCCTCTGGTGCCACCACACATGGTTGCCTGTAGAACCGCCCCCCCACCCCCACTGCTACTGCCACAGCCATCCTGGATGTAACAGCCACACCAGCCATGCATGGGACTCCCTGCTGCTGCTATACCTGCCACCACAACCACATGTGGGCCCCCCCAACACTGCACGCTCCACTCCATTAACACAAGGAAGGTCACAAACAGCCATTAGAAAGAGGTAAGTGAACATAGACCCACATAAAAACACAGGATAGCCAAATAGAGTATGGAAGAAAATTCCCAGCCATCGACAATTCATCCCACAACTGGGTAAAGCAAGAACTCAGGAGGAGCTTCTGTATGTACAAGAAAAAAAAAAGAGAAGAAACCCTGCCCAGGGTCATCCATTCAACACAAGGAATTCCGTATACCCCAGTGCACCTATCAGGGCCACAGGACACCTTCAGGCGTGCCAACAAACCAGCCCAGGGTTATCCACCTCAGCCAAAGAGCAACAGGCACACAAGCACTTCTCACGAGAACTTGATGACTCAACACAGTGTTATTAATCTCAGAAAGAAGCCACTAAGTGCCCCAGTACATAGGCCATGGACATAGAATATGGCTAAAGTAGCCACAAGGGGATTACATTCCTGTGTCAACCAGAAACCAAGACTAAAATACCTTACAAAATGGTAAAGATAAACTTCACCTACAGGAGGGTGTCTCTCCCCTCCAAAGTAATACAAGAAACACCTGCTCTTCTACAAGTTCAGACATCAATATAGTGATACTAGAAACATGATAAAACAAACAAACAAACAAAAAATGTAACTCTACCAAAGGAATACAATAACTCTCAAGTACCAGACCTTATACAGCAGGAAACCCTTGAAATGTCTGAAAAGGAATTTGAGCAACAGTCTTAAGGAAACTAAATCAGATACAAAAAGACTCAGACAACACAATGAAATGGGAAAAAGAGATAGATACTGTAATAAAGAATGTAGCAGATGTCCTGGAACTGGAGGATTCATGAAATGAAACAAACAAATAAACAAACAAACAACAACAACAACAAAAAAAAAAAACTGAGAGCTTAAGCAACAGGCTATGGCAAGTAGATGAATCTTGAAAAAGGCCTTTCAAAATAACCCAGGAGGGACACACACACAAAAATTATAAACAAAAGGAGAAAGTCTACTTCATCTTTTGTAGAGATATCAGAAAATAATAAATGCACAAGCATGAGAATCATGGGTGTTCTGGAAGAGGAAGAGAAAGGAAAAAGCATCAAAAACCTATTCAAGGAAATAATAGTGGAAAACTTTCCAGTTATTGGGAGAGACATGGATTTTCAGATCCAAGAGGTTCAAAGATTCCCAGAAAGACTGAATCCAAAAAACCCATCTCCAAGACAAATTATAGTCAAACTGGCAAGCTCAAAGACAGGGAGAGAATCCTTAAAACAGCAAAAGAAAAGCATCAAGTCACTTTAAGGGAGTCCTCATCAGACTAACAGCAGATTTCTGAACAGCTAACCTACAAGCCAGAAGAAAATGGGATGATATATTCTAAGTACTAAAGAAAATAACTGCCAACCAAGAATACTATACCCAGCAATGCTATCCTTCAGATATGAAGAAGAAATAGGGTATTTCCCCCACAAACAAAACCTGTGGGAGATCACCACCACACCATCAGCCCTACAACAAATCCTAATGGGAGTCCTGAATTTGGAATCCAAAAACAATAACTACCACCATGAACACATGAGAAAGAAAAAATTCCAATAGTGGAACAGATATACAAACAAGAAAGACAAAGAAACTATATATCTTACCACCTCAAAAAATCAATGAAGACCTAAGACAAACAATAAAAGGGACAGGAACAAAAGATATTTAAAACAACCAAACAAAAATCAATAAAATGTCAGAAGTAAGACAATACCTTTCTATAAAAAACCTTAAATATAAATGGATTAAATTCCCTACTCAAAAAAAAAAGAAGATGGAAGACCCAAATAACAAAAATCAGAATTTAAAAAGGAGACATTACAACCAACGCCACAGAAATACAAAGAATCATTAGAAACTATTATACACAACTATATGCCAACCAATTTGAAAACCTGGAAGAAATGGATGAATTTCTGGGCACACAAACTACCAAGGCTGAGACAAGAAGAAATAAAAAATTTGAACAGACCAATAACGAGCAATGAGATTGAAGCAGTACACTAGCAGTGTTCCAACAAAGAAAAACCCAGGACTGGATGGCTTTACTGCTAAATTCTGTCAAACATTTAAAGATAAATTAATACCAATTCTTTCAAACTATTCCAGAAATTTAAAACAGAGGCCATTCTTCCAAATTCATTTTATGAGGCCAGCATCACCCCGATACCAAAACCAGACAGAGATACAAGAAAAGAAAGAAAGAAAACTACAGGCCAATATGAACATAGACCCCCAAATACTCAACAAAATATTAGCAAACAACACAGCATCATTTCAAAAAATTTATACATCATGTTCAAGTGGGATTCATTTCAGAGATGCAAGAATGTTTCAACATAAACAAGTCAAGACACAAATTATATGATTATGTCAATAGATTCAGAAAAAGCACTTGACAAAATTCAACATCCCTTCATGGTAAAGGCTCTCCGAAAATTATGTACAGGAGGAAAGTATCTCAACAGAATAGAAGCCATATATGACAAATCCCCCACCAACATTATTCTGAATGGGGAAAAGCTGAAAGCTTTTTTTCTTTAGAATAGGAACAAATCTCAAAAGCTTCTGCCCAGCAAAGGAAACAATCCACAAAATGAAAAGATGATCTACAGATGGGAGAAAATATTTGAAAACTATGCATCCAACAAGTGATTAATATCCAGAATATACAAGGAACTCAAACAACTTAATGCTGAAAAGAGAAGTAATCAATATAAAAAATGGGAAAAACAGCTGAATAAACATTTCTCAAAGAAGATAAACAAATGGCCAACATGTACAAGAAAAAATGCTCAACATCACTAATCATCAGGGAAATTCAAATCAAAATCACACTGAAATATCATCTCACCTCAGTTAGACCGTCTATTAATCAAAAAGACAGAGAATAACAAATGCTGGAAAGAATCAGGCAAAAGGGGAACCTTCATACACTGTTAGTGGGATTGTAAATTTCTGCAGTCATTGTGCAAAACAGTATGGAGCTTTCTCAAACAACTACAGATAGAACTGCCATATGATCCAGCAATTCTACTGTTGGTATATACCAAAAGGAATAGAAATCATCATGTTGAAACTATACTTGCACTCTCATGTTTATTGCAGCTCTATTTACAATAGCCAAGAGATGGAACCAACCTTATGTCCATCAATGGATGACTGGATAAGGAAACTGTGGTATATATACACAGTGGACTACTACTTAGCTATAAAAAGAATGAAATTCTGCCATTTGAAGCAACATGGATGAGTGTGGAAAATTATGTTAAATGAAACAATCCAGTCACAGAAAGAGAAACACAATTTGTCCTCATTTACAAGTGGGAGCTAAATAATAAACAAATAAATGAAAAAAGAAAGAAGGAAAGATACAACAATCACAATAACGAATTGAAATTTCCAAAGGAGAGGACAGAACTGTGGTTACTATAGGTGGAAAAGGTGTAAGGGAAGGGGAGATTAGTGAGAAATTGGTAAAAGGTCATAAAGAATGATTACATTTTGTAATGATGAATGTAATAATTATCCTCTTTTGATCATCAAATACTGTATATCGGTATTGATAGTCAATTCTGTACCCCACAAATATGTATAACTAATTATGTTCAATTTTTAAAAGATTAAAACTGGACACTGTATATTATTTTATAAGAATTTGTATCTTATACAAACCTTCTGTTGTAGTTGACCTCTTTGACATTATTCAGGCAGTATTTAGGGTGTTGCCACCTCATTTGTCATTTCAACAGTGGCAGAAGAATTATTACTTATGGTATCAGAGGTCAGACACTGGGACAGATACTCTTCATTTGGCCTAAGGGATAATAAGGAAAAGGCATTGGTCCATCTCCTGACAGGATCAGGGACTGGTGTTCAAACTGTTTGTGATGTTGGAAGATGTTGGCTTTCTTCACTGTTCTGCTATCTCAGCATTGTTGTGGGGTGACATCATCACCCCTGATGTGATCAGAATTGATAGCCTTAAGCACTAGATAGTGTCCTGTCCCCGTGGTGCAATTTCAAACCCTAATGGTCCTTCTTTGCAGAAGTCCAATTCTTTTGCTGGGTGTCCAGCCTGGAACAAATTAGTCTTGAACAACTTCACATTCCCTAATTTCTCTTCGTTGTGTAGATGGGTTTCCTTCCGTGTCATGGCTTATTTCTTCTCAAATCCAGCTCACTAAATAATCATTTAGTAGAATTAATACACATACAGAGTCCCACCCTGGGTCTCCTTATTGAGGATATTGGTTTAATCATTGTCCAAGTAAAGACTTTCACAGATCTGAATCATTGTTTCGTGGTTCTCCATGTTTAGCTTTGGTGCTCCTCCCTCCTTTTTACTTTTATGAGTGCTCCTCTGCAATGAGCTTTTGCACTGCTACATTTGTTTCAGTATCTGTTTCTTGATGGATCCAACTGTACATGGTTTTTGTACTAATAATATAAAATTATTCAATTTGAGAGGAAAGCACTATTAGGGGAGAATATTTTATTCTATTAAAATAGAATAAACTGTCAAGCATAGACAACCAAGAAGATATGAGACAAGTGCCTTTATGTACCTATGAGCATTGTTTCATATAATAAATAAATCATATACCTTTAAAAAGGTTGATATTGACAAATCCAGTCTCAACTTAGGAGACACTCATTTATCTTGTAATGTTAAAACTAAATAAAGAAAATTTTTCTATCTATCTATATGACTTCAGTGACAATTAAGCTTTTTAAAAAAACATAAAGTTTTACATAATAAATATTAAAGATATCATTTATGTATTTTAGTTCTGCAACATTTATGAAACAAGACAATATTTTAGGCCAGAAAACATCAAACTATCAGTAATTTTTGCATTTATAATTTTTCTATGTATAAAGAATGATGAAAATATATTAGAAGGAATAGAGGAAGTAATCTAAGTGACTAGATCTTAAAACAATATACAAAGAACTGCAGCTGTTTGATACCTACGTGCATTTAGAAGTGTTTGACAATAAGCAGACATTCACTATGTGCTATCTATAATGACAATTATTTTTTAAATTATATTATTAAGTAGTAATGAGTAACTACAAGATATAATATTAAAAATACCCCAATCATGACTGGAAATGGCCATGAAATTTGTAGTCTTTAAGAGAACAAATATAAAAGTTTACTGAAGGAGAAAGAAGAAAACTGAAATTTAGGAACTATTAGTGGTGATCATTGCAACAATATGAATTTTTACCATGTTAACATACAAATAAAAATCACTTAAAATATAAATTCTAATAATTTTGTAAATTCTATGACAATTTGTTTTTAAAGGTTCATCTGAAAGAGAAACCATGTTAAGTAAGTATAGTTAAAGAATTTTTAAATAATTAAAAACAACAATGTGTATTTTTTCTGTCAAATGCTAAATTATATTATAAATATACATATTCACATCCAAATATACATTAGAATAAAACAGAACTACAAGGCAAGAAATATGTCAAGGTATATGTTGCACATTAAATCAATGAGAAAGAGTAGACTATTCAATAAACAACATTAGCCCATTAGACTAATATTTGAGGGAAAAAATATTGTTATTCCACACTACATGTAATATAATTTCCATACTGGTTTAAGAAGTAATTGTTTTAAAACTATGGTAAAAACAAGAGGAAATACATATTATTATATTATTTTGGGAAAATCTTTTCTACATAAAAAATATCTTAGATTCTGTAAATAAAAACAAAAAGCCTAATAAAACTACATTAAAATTTAAAGCATCTGTATGGAAAAAAATTCATTTGCAGCAAAGATCAGACAAATATATTAGAATGAAACAAATGATTTGAATATTTGTTTTGAATATTTGTTTGAGTACAAATAAAATAGAGACCACAGTTTTACATAAATCAAAGCAGATAAAAATTAATATAATTTATACCACTCAAGTGAATAATTAATACAGTATTTTTACACACTGGGGATGAAAACATGAGTTGGGGAATTTCTGGTCAAAATATGAGATTAGAGATGCCCAGCACACAATCCTCCTGCAGAAGGCTCCAGAGCAAGGAGTGGACACCTGGGATCAGTGAAGGAGGGACTGTACCTTGCGATGAGAAAAGTCTACTCAGCCGTGAGTGCTTCCCAGCAGTAACCCCCTATTGCTCCTTCCCCAGCCCACTGTCACCACCAACGAGATTGCCAGCACCACTGTCTGGCTCCAAGTCTGCGGTCCATCTCCCACCATGGGGAGTTCTACTTGCTCCCCACAGTGGCCACCAGTGCACTCTGCTGCACAGCCATGGCCACAGCCTCTGGAGTAGCACAGCAGGCAGGCCCAGCTCTGGCCATTTTATGGCCCCTTGGCCCCAGACACCAGCGTACTACCCTACCCAGCTGCAGCCTTCACAGCCCCACCCCATGTGTCTTCCACTGCAGGACACTTGAGCTACCCAGCAGCAGCCTCTGTACCCAACCCCACATGTCTTTCACTGTGGTAGACGTGAGCCACTGCTCTCTCAGCACAGGACAGATCATATAGGATACAAATCGACATAGAAACAGAGGATTTAAACTACACTTCAGACCAATTAAATTTGATGGACATCTACAGAACATTTCACCCAACAACCAGAGAATATACATTCTTCTCATCAGTACATGGAACTTTCTCCAAGATAGACCACATATTAGGTCACAAATCAAACCTCAACAAATTTTAAACAGTTAAAATCATTTCAAACATCTTCTCAACCACAATGGATTAAAACTGTAAATCAATAACAAGCAAAACTTTGGAAGCTCTACAAATACATGGAAATTAAACGACATGTTCTCAAATGACCTACGGGTCAAAGAAGAAATCAAATAGGAAATCAAAAAGTTTCTTGAAACTAATGATAATAATGACACATCATACCAAATACTATGGGATAGTGCAGAAGCAGTACTAAGAGGAAAGTTTATTGCAATAAATGATAACATCAAACAAACAGAAAGACTTAAAAAAAAAAACAACATTACACCTCAAAGAACTAGAAAAAAACAAGAAAAATCCAATCCCACATTTAGTAGATGAGAAGAAATAATTAAAATCAGAGGAGAATTAAATGAAACAGACATCAAAAATATGATAAAGAAATCAATGAAACAAAAAGTAGTTTTTTTGAGAAGATAAAAATATGCAAAACATTAGTCAGACTGACTAAAAAAACAGTCAGAATCCCCAAATAACAAAAATCAGAAATGAAAAAGGAGGCATCACAACTGATACCAAAGAAATACAAAGAATCATTAGAGACTAGTATGAACAACTATATGCCAACAAATTTGACAACCTAGAGGAAAAAGATAAATTTCTGGATGCATGCAAGCTATCAAGACTGAACTGAGAAGAAACATCAAAACTTATCAGACCAATAATGAGCAATGAGATTGAAGCAATAATCAGAAGTCATACAAAAAAAGAAATCCCAGGACCAGATGGCTTCACTGATTGATTCTACTAAATCTTTAAATAGGAATAATACGAATTCCTTTCAAACTTTTCCAGAAAATTGAAATGGAGGATATTTTCATATACTCATCCTATGAGGCCAGATCACCTTGATACCAAAATCAAACAAAGATACAACAACACAAAAAGAAAACTACAGTCCAATATCTATGCTGAACATAGATGCAAAAATCATCAACAAAATACTAGCAAACAGTAAATTAAGTAAAGAAGGAAAGTGTCTTGAGACAATGAAAGTCATATTCAATAAACCCACCACCTATATCATCCTGAATGGAGAAATACTGAAACCTTTTTCTTTAAGAACAGGAAAAAGACAATGATGCCCATTATCACCACTCTTATGTAGCATAGTATTGGAAATACTTGCCAGAGCAATTAGACAAAAGAAGTAAAGGGCATCCAAATAGGAAAAAACAAAGTCAAATTGTCCCTGTTGCATATGACATGATCCTAAATATATAGAAAACCTGAAAGACTCTACCAAAAAACTCTTACAGCTCCTAAATGAATTCAGTAATGTTGCAGGATACAAAATCAATATACAAAAATCAGTATAGTTTTTATACACCAATAGTGAACTAGCAGAAAAAGAAATCAAGAAATCAAGCTCATTTACAATAGTCACCAAAAAATAAAAATAAAATACCTAGGAATAAATTGAATCAAAGAGGTAGAAGATCTCTACAGTGAGAACTACAAATCACTGCTGAAAGAGAGGATGCAAGAGGATGAAAAGACATTTCTTGATCATGGATCAGAAGAATTATCATTGTGAAACTGTCCATACTACCATAAACCATCTACAGATTCAATGCAATCCCTATCAAAATACCAATCACAGTCTTCACAGAAACAGGAAAAAAAAAAATCCTAACATTGATATGAAACAACAAAAGATCCCAGAGAGCCAAAGCAATCCTGAGAAAAAAGAATAAAGTTGGAGAAATTATACTACCTAACTTCAAATTATACTGCAGTTCTATATTAACCAAACAGCATGATATTGGCATGAAAACAGACACTCAGACAAATGGAACAAAATAGAGAACCCAGAAATCAACCCACATATTCACAGCCAACTAATCCTCTTGACAAGGGAACTAAGACATACTGGGAAAAGGAGAGCCTGTTCAATAAATTGTGCTGGGAAAACTGGATATCGGTATGTAGAAGAATCAAACTAGATCTGTACATCTCACCATATACCAAAATCAACTCAAAATGGATTAAGGAATTAAGTATAAGACCTGAAACTTTAAAACTCTTTGAAGAATACATAGGTTAAAACTCTCCAGGATGTAGGGCTTGGCAAAGGCTTTATGAATAAGACCCCAAAAGCACAGACAACAAAAGAAAAAGACAAACAAATGGGATTATATCAAACTAAAAAGCTTCCGCACAGCAAAGGAAACAATGAACAGAGTGAAAATACAACCAACAGAATGGGAGAAATTATTTTAAACTATAAATCTGACAAAGATTAATATCTAGAATATACAAGGAACTCAAACAACTTCACAGTAAACAAATATAATCATTATCTGATTTTTAAAAAGGACTTGAATAGATATCTTTCAAAGGAGGACATAAAAATGACCAACAGTTATATGAAAAAATGCTCAACATCACTAAACATTAGGGAAATGCAAATCAAAACTACATTAAAATGATTAAATTTCAAATTAAATCACCTCACCTCAGTTAGACTGGCTATTATCTAAAAGACAGAATAATGAATGTTGGTAAGGATGTGGAGAAAGGGGAACCATTCGGAACTTTTGGTGGGACTGTAAATTAGTACAGCCAATATGGAGAACAGTATGAAGGTTCCTTAAACAACTACAGATAGCACTTCCATATGATCCAGCAATCCCACTCCTGGGAATATGTCCAAATGAATGGAAATCATGATGATGATGAGATACCTGCACTTCCATGTTCATCAGGGGTCTATTTATACTAGCCAAGAGATGGACTCCACCTAAATGTCCATCAACAAATGACTAGATAAGGAAAATGTGGTGTATACACACAATGGAATACTACTCAGCCCTAAAAAAGAAATAAATTCTGCCATTTGCAATAACATGCATGAGACTGGAGAAAATTATGTTAAGTGAATTAAGCCAGGCAAAGAAAGAGAAATACAAGTCCTTATTCTTAAGTGGGATCCATAAAAGAGAGAGAAAGAGAGAAAGAGAGAGAGAGAACATCACAATAATACATTGAATGTTTAGAAGAACAGAACAGAACTGCAGTTACTAGAAACGGAAAGGGGTAGGGGATGAGAGAGGGAGAGAAAAGTTAATGAGAAATTAATGAAAAATTGGTTAACAAACACCAAGAAAGATTACATATTGTAATGATGAATAAGGTAATTATCCTCATTTGACCATCAATATCGTGCTCAACTATTGATAGTCAACTTTGTACTATAATTAATTAAGCTTCAATAAAATAAATATTTATGTAAATAAATATGTGAATTGACAATACCTTTTTCGAAGGCTATTTTCAGTAACGATCAACAGTTTTAAATTGTCCACTGTTCCAATTTCCCTGGCAGTAATCAATCCTACAGGAATAATTTCTCACATACACAAAGTTATGTGGATAAAAATGTTTTGTATATTACTTTTTTTTAATAGAGAAACTCTGTAAAGCCTGAATAATCTTAAAAGTGATAAAAATTAGTAGATAATGTATCAATATTAGAGTATTCTTACCATAGCATTCTCTTAAATAATGTAGTATCTACTAACAGTATTTCTACCAGAGCATTCTCCCAAACTGTACCAATTCAGAAATTAAAAATATAAATCAGTTATTAATCGTGGATATGTCCATGGTGGGCAGGGCGTTTTGTGATACATAGGTATTAATTTCCAAATTTATTTTTATGATTCTGATTGGTTGAACACAAGTACATGTACATTTGCTGTCAAATTGCAATTAAAAATAATAGTTGCCAGATGACCTACATTACTGTTTCATTTTGTCATACTCTGGGTTGGTATGCCTTTACTTTAAAATAAATGTTAAGAATAAATTTACACTTTTAAAATGGAAAAGAATGATCAATAATAAAAAAATTAATTAATTTTGTCTATATGATTAAGCTTCAGATTTGCTAAACCTTTACACTTCTAGAATGTAATGGAATTCTTGAATCATGTTTCTATTTTTACCCTTGTATAGTATGTTTCTCTTTGCCTGGGAATCCTCTCATTGCTTTTACCACCAGTCTTGGGGTCAAAGTTAGCTAATGGAGTCAAAAGAACTGTTCTCTTGCTTCTTTGCTTATACCATTGAATATGAGTGACCATTTAATCTGTTATTTGATTTTCTTTAAGTCAGTTGTCTCTAATGAATAAACTTATTGTCTGTCAAGCAATGACTTTGGAACCCTTCTTAGAATAATGATTTTTAAAAGAATAAATTTACACATATAAGATTCATGAGAAACCAATAATATGTACTGTATTAAATAATACAGTTATTAAAATATTATGAACAAACACATTTCAACATAGTAGTGTTTTTGCTTTTTTATGTTTCCTTATTAAGTATTAAAACACTACATAACAAGTCCTAGATATCATAATTTTAAGGTTCTAATAAATACCAACAGAATATGGAGATTTTCCAATAATTTATAATGTTAACTGAAAATATATCTTATTTCCTTTGTTAGCAATGGTACAGATAGACTTAATATTAATGTGATTTCTTGTTGTGGGAGACAGCCTCTAAAATGCACCCCCCCATTACTTGGTATTCACATCCTTGTATAATCTTGAGTGCGGGATAAACTGAATACTTTGTTTCTAACAAATAAAATACAATAGATACGCTGGGATATTTCTTCTGAGATCAGGTTATAAAAAGAACTGTAGCTTCTGTCTTGGTTGCTCTCTCACTCTCACATGCTCTCTTGCTCGCTCTTGTATTGCTCCCTCTGGGGGAAGCCAGGTGCCTTGTCAAGAGGCAGCCCTGAACAAGTACTCGAATGACTAAGCTTGGAAGTAGACCTTTCTGAGGCTTGCCAGCAAGCAAGTGAGTTTTGCAGGAGATATTCCCAGAGTTAAAACTTGAGATGATTACAGCCCTGGCTGACATCTGAGGATGCAACACTCAGCTAAACTATGCCTAGGTTCATTACCCAGACATGGTGAGATTATAAATGTTTATTGTTCCAGCTGCTAAATTTTAGGGTAATTGCTATGCAGAAATAGCTAAATAATCCAAATGCTTATACACTAATTAAAATAAATGTTAAATTTTCTTGAATATACTAGCAATAAATAAGTATTTTTTCCTCATCTAGATTTATAGAACTCTGACTTAGGACTTCAAATTAAAATTTCCTACTTTAGGCCTACTCATTTGGAATAAAATAAATTTACCCATTGAAATCAAAGATAAAACAAAGTTCCCATTGTAATCATCATTAAATATTTTAACTTCTAGAAAATGAATTAATCAATTTATGCAGTGTCAGAAGGTAACATTAATGTATTTGATGAAGTTGCATCTTACTTTGCCATTTTCTTAGTAAGGTAAAATTCTTTTCATAGTTAAAACTTATTTTAATGGAAGATACTGTTTCTTGATGTAGCAAATTCTACCACTTAATTTGGTTACCAACAGTGGGCAAAATTTTTGAGGGGATGCACACATATGTTAAATGATATGGTAAAAGGACATGTTTATGTTTGAAGTCATGGATGCTATGATTGAATTATTGAAAAAACTGAAAGATACACTACAACTCAAACAAATAATCTAGTAACTAGATTTTTTCAGAAAAAAGTATGTAATTAAAAATTCGGTCAGTTTTTAAAACAGTTTAGGTAAGCTCATATTTGGTAGGTTCCCAGTGCTGAATGGAAATGAGAAGAAGCTGTGATATCAATTCCTATTCTTCTCATGGTAATAATGAAAACAGAAATTTGATATAAGAGAAACAATGCTGAAAATATTCAAATCAATAAAAATTTAAAATACATATATTAATAGAAAAGAAGCTTTAAAAAAAAAAAAACTGGCTGGTATAGGGATCGAACCCCAGACCTTAATAGAGAAGAAATCTTATGGATCTCTTTGTAAAATGTTAAATAATTTTAAATTTATTGAAAATGAAATAGCTTGACAACTCATAATCAAAACTCCTCAAATTCTTTTCATTTTCAAGGAGTAGTAGATATCTACAAAAAGAACAACTTATACAGTTGCACACAGTTTACACAAAGGAAAATGATAGTACTTAACTCTATGTTTCCACTCATACCTCCCAAATAGTTATTCTGAGCCAAATATAAAAATCAGTCAATATGTTATATAATAAAGCTAAATTCTGGCCTAGACACTAAGAATTATGTGAGAGAGGATTGTCATTAAAAACAACATCTTACATTTTTACTTTTTATTATATATTCTATTAAAAATATTCTTCAGGGTACTTCAGCAAAAATTCCAGTAACTATGAAAAAGTTCATATAGCAATTCACAAGAGGGACAAATTCAATATTTTCTCTTCTTGAATAACCACATGACCAGAGAGAGGAAATTTTTTTTTCATTTCACTCTTCTTTTAAAACACACTCTAGAAAATCACTCTTACAAGAAATCCTGTTTTGTCTGTGGCATCATTTCTGGAAATCACTGTCTTTCTAAAATTGAATAGTACAATTTGTTAGCCATATTAAACATGTGTAGAAGTAGTTCGTTGCTATTGTCAAAGTAAGTTTACCTGACATATGTAATATAAGAGTGAAAATAAATAAATAAATAAATAAATAAATGCCATAAAGGAATATCATAGGATTTTTAGACAGTGATGATTTTTTTACAAAATATTTCCATTTTGAATTCAAAATTTAATAATTTAAAATAATGTTATTCAGTAAATAGAATTACTCTAAAAAAAAGATTGATTAGAAGTAAACCTCAGAATGCTTTTAGGAAGCAAATTAACTAGCAATATAACATTACTAATGAGTTTTGAAACATTCATATTTACACATTACCTCAATTGTAAAGGGCCATTTTAGAAAACCTTTTTTGAGAGTTCTGGTCAAGATGGCAGAGTAGACAGCTCCTAGTGTTGCTTGCTCTCACAAAAAGACTAACTAGCGACTATTAAAAAGCAACAACAGGAGACGCTAGATCTGTGACAGAGCAGGCAAGAGCCTCATGCTGCAGGACCCCAGTCCAGGCCAGTGTACACCATCAATAGAGGCCTGAGAGCCTTGGGGTCCGCATGCCCCAAGACAGCCACACCGGAAAAGGCAGGCAATGAAGGACCTTCAACCCAGGTTGGTCCCTACCACTTACAGAGACTTAGGAACCTTGGGGCCCATATGCTCCAAGATAGCTGTGCCAGAAAAGGCAGGTGCTGTGGGACCTTCAGCCCAGGTGTACATGCACCACTTAGAAAGACGTAAGATCCTTAGGGCCCACACACTCTGAGACAGATGCACTGGAATAGAAAAGTGTCAAGGGACTCCCAGCCCAGGCTAGTTCCTGCTACCCAGAATTAGCAGTCCCTTCAAGATCCAAGCCAGACATCAGGGTGAAGCGAGTGAACTGTGATAACCCCTGCCACAATGACAAAACACCAAAGGAAAGATAACAGAAACATGAAAAATCAAGAGTGGACACCACCACCAAAGGAAAACAATAACTCTAAAGCTCTAGATCCTATAGAACAGGAAGTCTTTGAGATGACTGACAAGGAATTTAGAGCAACAATTCTAAGGAAACTAAGTGACATACACAAAAACTCAGTTAGACAACACAATGAAATGAGAAAAAATACACAGGATCTAAAAGAAGAAATGTACAAAGAAATCAATGCCCTGAAAAAGAATGTAGCAGAACTTGTGGAGCTGAAGGATTCATTCAGTGAAATAAAAAACACAACAGAGAGTCTAACCAGCAGGCTAGAAAAAGCAGAAGAGAGAATTTCTGACCTTGAAGACAGGCTGTTTGAATTAATACAGACAGACCAGAAAAAAGAAAAAGACAATTAAAAAAAACTGAGGAAAATTTAAGAGAGATAACAGACAATCTTAAGCTCTCAAATATCTGAATCATGGGTGTTCCAGAGAGGAAGAAAAAGGAAATGGCATTGAAAGCATATTCAATGAAATAATAGAAGAAAACTTCCCAGGTATAGGGAAAGCTACAGATCGCCAAATTCAGGAGGCCCAAAGATCCCCTAACATATTCAACCCCAAAAGTTCTTATCCAAGACATGTTATAGTCAAATTGTAAAAATTCAAAGACAAAGAGAGAATCTTAAATGCTGCAAGTCACCTATAAGGGAGCCCCAATCAGAATAACATCAGACTTTTCTTTGGAAATCCTAAAAGCCAGAAATTAGTGGGATGAATACTAGTGGACAAAAATTTCCAGCCAAGAATACTTTACCCAGCAAGGCTATCCTTCCAAAGTGAAAGACAAATAGTATAGTTCTCAGACAAACAAAAACTGTGGGAGTTCACTACCACATGAGCAGCCCTACAAGAAATTCTCTAGGAAGTACTGGTTTTGATACCTCATAAACAGCCTTCACTGCCATGAATACTAAAGAAAGAACAAAAGCTACCAGCAAAACAAAAATGCTAACAATAAAGAAAAAACATAGTTTATCTACCACCCTAAGAAACCAACAAATAGCGAAGACAAACAGAAAATTTAGGAAGAAAGGAACAAAAAGCACTTGAGACATCTAAACAAAAATCACTAAAATGCTAGGAGTAAATCAGCACCTTTCAATAATAACTCTAAATGTGAAGGTATTAAATTCTCCATTCAAAAGACACAGACTGACTGACTGGATTAAAAAGTTGGACGCAACAATATGCTCTCTTCAAGAGACTTACCTGACCTGTAAAGACATACATAAATTAAGAGTGAAAGGATAGAAAAAGATATATCATGCAAATAGAGATGAAAAAAGAGCTGGAGTAGCTATTCTCATATCAATACAATAGACTTTAAAGTAAAAACCATGAAGAGATAAAGAATACCACTATTTAATGATAAAAGGATCTATCCATCAAGAAGACATAACAATCATAAATATGTACACACCCAATGTTGGAGTGGTCAGATTTACAAAGCAAACACTATTAGATCTAAAGAAGGAAATAGACACTAACACCATAATAGTGGGGAACCTGAACACCCCACTCTCAACACTGGACAGATAATCTAGGCAAACAATCAATAGAGAAACCCAAGACCTAAACAACACTTTAGGCCATTTGGACATGGCAGATATCTACAGAACATTCTACCCAATAACCTCAGAATATTCATTCTTCTCATCAGCTCATGGATCATTCTCCAGGATAGATCACATGTTAGCTCACAAAGCAAGTCTCAACAAATTCAAAAAAATTGGAATTATTCCATTTATTTTTTCCAATAACAGTGGATTAAAATTAGAAATCAATAACAAATGAAACCCTGGAAACTATACAAACACATGGAAATTAAACAATAGCCTACTTAATGACATATGGGTCCAAGTAGAAATTAAACAGGATATCAAAAAATTTCTTGAAACTAATGAAAACAATGACACCTTATACCAAAACCTGTGGGATACTGCAAAAGCAGTACTAAGGGGGAAACTTATCACATTAAATGTTTACTTCAGAAGAATGGAAAGATGGCAAATAAACAACCTAATGCTTCACCTTAAAGATTTAGAAAAACAGGAACAACTCAAACCAAAAGTTAGTAGATGTAATGAAATAATTAAGTTTAAAAAAGAACTAAATGCAATAGAAAACTAAAAAAAAAAAAAAATGATCAATGAAACTATAAGTTGGATTTTTGAAAAGATAAATAAAATTGACAAACCTTTAGCAAGGCTAACTAAGAAAAAGAGAGAGGAGACCCAAATAACAATAATTAGAAATAAAAAAGATGAAATTACAACTGACAACTGAGAAATACAATGAATCATTAGAGACTACCATAAACAACGATATGCCAACAAATTTGAAAATCTGGAGGAAATGGATAAATTTCTGGACACACACAAATTGCCAAAACTGAGCCAAGATGATATAGAAAATCTGAACATACCAATAACAATAAAAGTGATTGAAGCTGTTATCAGAAGGCTCCCAACAAAGAAATGCCCAGGACCAGATGGATTCACTACAGAGTTCTACCAAACCTTCAAAGAGGAACTGATACCAATTCTCTACAAACTGTTCCAATAGATTGAAACAGAGGCCATTCTCCCAAACTCTTTCCATGAGGCAAACATCACCCCGATACCAAAACCAGACAAATATACTCCAAAAAATACTAGCTAACAGAATACAGCAACACATACGCAAAATTATACACCATGATCAAGTAGGGTTCATCCCAGGGATGCAAGGTTGGTTCAACATATGCAAATCAATAAATGTGATAAACCACATCAATAAAAGGAAAGAAAAAATCCATACAATCATCTCTACAGATGCTAAAAAAGCATTTGACAAAATTCATCTTTCATTCATGATAAAGGCTCTTTACAAGTTAGGTATAGATGGAAAGTATCTCAAGACAATTAAAGCCATATATGATAAACCCACTGCCAATATCATTCTGAATTGGGACTAGTCAAGGATGCCCACTCTCACCACTCCTATTCAGCAGAGTGTTGGAAGTACTAGCCAGAGCAATCAGAGAACAGAAGAAAATAAAGGGCATCCAGATTGGAAAAGATGTAGTCAAACTGTCTTTGTTTGTGGATGATATGAACCTATATATTGAAAAGTCTAAAGCCTCTACCAAAAAACTCTTGGAGTTGATAAATAATTTCAGTAAAGTTGCAAGATACAAAATCAACACACAAAAATCAGTAGCATTTCTATACTCCAACAGTGAACATGTAGAAAAAGAAATCAAGAAAGCTAGCCCATTTACAATAGCCACCAAAAAAATAAAATACTTAGGAATAGAGTTAACCAAGGATGTGAAAAATCTATACAAAGAGAACTACAAACCACAGTTGAGAGAAATTAAAGAGGACAAAAGAATATGAAAAGATATCCCATGCTCCTGGATCAGAAGAATTAACACTGTGAAAACATCCAAATTACCCAAAGTGATCTACAGATTCAATGCAATCACCATGAAAATCCCAATGACATTTTTCTCAGAAATGGAAAAATCTATCCAGACATTTATATGGAATAACAAAATACCACACATAGCCAAAGCAATCCTGAGCAATACATAAATAAATAAATAAAATAAAGCTAGAGGCATAACATTACTTGCCTTTAAAGTATATTACAAAGCTATAATAACCAAAACATCTTGGTACCAGCATAAAAACAGACACACGGATCAATGGAATAGAATAGAGAACTCAGAAATCAACCCATACACCTACAACCATCTGGTCTTTGACAAAGGCAGGAAGTCCACACACTGGGGAAAGAGACTGCCTCTTCAACAAATGGTTATGGGAAAACTGGATAGTCATATGTAGGAGAATGAAACTAGACCCATACCTCTCACCGTATACCAAAGCCAACTCAAACTGGATTAAAGAATTAGGTATACATCCTGAAACAATAAAACTCCTTAAAGAAAACATAGGGGAACCACTCCAGTAAGTAGGAGTGGGTACAGACTTCATGAATAGGACCCTAAAAGCACAGTTACCTAAAGATAAAGTAAACAAATGGGATTATATTCAAACTAAAAAGCTTCTGCACAGCAAAAGAAACAATCAACAGAGTGAAAAGATAACCAAAAGAGTGGGAGAAAATGTTTGCAAAATAGACATTAGACAAAGGATTAATATCCAGAATATACAAGGAACTCAAACAACTTTACAACAAAAAAAGAAATAACACAATTAAAAAATGGGCAAAAGAGCTGAATAGGCATTTCTCAAAGGAAGATATATGAATGGCCAACAGACACATGAGAAAATGCTCAACATCATTCAGCATCCAGGAAATGAAAGTCAAGACCACTTTAAGATACCATCTCAGTCCAGTCAAGATCACTAATATCCAAAAGACTGAGAAGGACAAGTGCTGGAGAGGTTGTGAAGAAAAAAGGAACTCTTATACACTGTTGGTGGGGTACAAAATGGTACATCCTTTATTGAAATGAGATGGAGGTTCCTCAAACAATTACAGGTAGAACTACCATATGACCCCAGCTATTCCACTCCTAGGAATATACCTGGAGGATTGGAAATCATCATGCCAAAGGGATACCTGTATGCCAATGTTTATTGCAGCACTATTTGCAATAGCCAAGAGTTGGAACCAGCACAAATGTCTGTCATCTGCTGAGTGGCTAAGGAAATTGTGGTATATCTACACATTGGAATACTACTCTGCCATAAGGAAAAATGAAATACTTCCATTGCAACATGGATGGAATTAGAGAAAATTATATTAAGTGAAATAAGTCAGGCACAGAAAGAGAAATACCACATGTTCTCACTTATTTGTGGGAGCTAAAAATAAATAAATAAACACACAAACAAACAAAGGGTGGGGGAAGAAGACACAACAATCACCAAAATTCCTTGAACTTTTTAAGACAAATGACAGATATGATGTATGGGGGAGGGGAGTGAGGAAGGGGGGAAGAGGAAAGGGTAAGGGGTCATGATAAATTGACTATAATGTATATTAAGAAGTTAAAATAAAAAAGTAATAAATAAAAAAATAAATGTAAGAAAAATCTCAGAAAAATAAATAAAAATAAAAACTTTTTTGTTGTTAATGAAAAGCAAAAAAAAGTCTTTATAGATTTGTTTGTTGTTGCTTTGCCTCCCACGGATTTGTCACCCCTTTTCCCCTGGGTGACAGAGCCACAAAAGATTACTCAAAGCCCATCTCTTCTGAGTAGTGAGAAGCCCTGAAAAGGGGTTAAACTCCCAGAACCCTCAAGATAGAAGCATTCCTTCTATTTTGGAAATTAACCCCGAATTGGGGTTCTCTTCCGGCATTTATTCTCCAGAACAGGAAGTTACAGGAAGAGAACATAGGTGGGGTTTTTGCTAAGTATAGTTTAACAAGTTTAACAATAGAAGCTGGTAACATTCAGTAAAATATGCAAGGTGACATTCCATAATGCAATTTGCAAGAAGTTAATTAAGTCAATCCACCAACAAACACTTGATCTTAGCAAACATTCTCTTCTTACAGCAATTTTCCAGTGTCTTTACATATCAATCAGTAACTTGTCTGTCTTTGAGCCAGCAACCTTGCTGTGTTACAATTCTTTATCTTACAGCAGAGACTATACCCTGGGGAAAATTTCATATCCTTTGCAAGGTTAACATTTGAAACTGCAAGGCTTTGGAAAATCAGGCCCTGTGAAAAACATTTGCTTTAAGTATACTCCACAGTTCATAGTGACTTTTTTCCTACTAACATTTCCAAATTTAAATGGCATTATTATAACATGTATATCTAGAGGTATATAGGGTCTAGTTTCATTCTGCTATGTGTGGATGTCCAGTTTTCCTACCTTCATTCATTCGTTTATTGAAGAGGTAGTCTTTTCCCTCAATGTATGTTCTTAGTGTCTTTGTCAAAGACCAGTTGCCAGTAAGCATGTGGGTTTATTTCTGGGTTTTCTGTTCTGTTGCATTGGTCCAAGTGTCTGTTTTTATGCCAGTACTGTGCTGTTTTGGTTACAGCTTTGTAATATAATTTGAAGTCAGGTAGCATGATGATTCTTGCATTTTTTCCCCCCTCGGGTCTGCTTTAGCTATCTGGATTCTTTGCTTTGGCTTTTGTTTTTCCATATGAATGTTAGGAATGCTTTTTCTATTTCTGTGAAGGGTGTCATTGGTATTTTGATAGGATTGCATTGAATCTATAGATCGCTTTTGTTAGTATGGATATTTTCACAATGTTAATTCTTCTAATCCAACAGTGTCAGATGACTTTCCATCTTTTTTATCCTCTTTCATTTCATTTAACAGTGATTTTTAGCTCTTGCTGTAGAGTTCTTTGACCTCCTTGGTTACATTTATTTCTAAGTATTTTTATTTTTTGGTTAACTATTGTAAATGGTCTTGCTTTCTTGATTGCTTTTTCTGCTAGTTCATTGTTGGAGTATAAAAACACCACTGATATTTGTGTATTGGTTTCACATCTCGCAACTACTGAAATCATTTATCAGCTCTGAGTTTTTGTTTGTCTGTCTGTTTTTGTAGTCTTTAGGTTTTTCTACATATAGGATCATGTAACTTGCAAACAGGAACAGTCTGACTTCACTTTTTTCTCATCTGGCTGTCCTTCATTTCTTTCTCTTGCTTGACTGCTCTGACTAGTACTTCCAATACTGTGTTAAACAGAAGTGGTAAGAGTAGACAGCCTTGTCTTATTCTACTCTTAAAGGGAAAGATTTCAACTGTTCCCCATTCAGGATTATATTGGCAGTGAGTTTGTTGTACATGCCATTTTAACTGTCTTTAAATTATGTGAAATTATTGCATTTCTCTCTGTGTAACAGAGACACAAAAAAGGATTACTCAAAGCAACATGGGTGCAATAAGAAGCCCAAAGGGACTGCACCTCAGCAACTCCTCTGTTAGAAGAGAAGAAAACTGAGTACAGCCCTGATTCAAAGTTACCTTCTGTTTTTTACTGTATCGACAAGGAATTTTTCACAAGAAAAATCAGTTGATTCAATCATATCAAAAGGACACAAAGGCATGGGCAGTGTAACAAAAGTTATCTATGGCTAAGTATAGCTTAAACAATGGAAACTAGTAACATCAGTAAAATTAACAACATGACATTCCAAGGTACAATTTGCGAAAAGCTAAGTTGGTCAAAATGCAATCATTATCTAAAATATAACCTCTCCTCAAATGATCTGAGCAAAAGTTACATTCTTATGATTAACCCTAAGTATAATTGTCTCTAAAGTTTCCACCAAAATACAGCTTGCCCTTAGAAAATATTTTTTCACATTTTTTCCTTCAGCAGTTCTTTAGAATCTCTTAACAAGATCGGTATGATAAACACTCGTTATTTCTAAAATCATTAAAGTATACAATCTCATACCTCAGCACTGATTAGAGTTGATCAGGTGGGTTGTTGCCACAGTTATCTGTGGGCTATTGTCCCCTTGACAGAGACTTTTGCCTCATACATGCATTACCTAAAAACCCTATTCTAAAAATCAAATGAGAATCAAGATTTCTAACCCTCTACATGAAATGATAAAATGTTATAGACTAGCAATATACTAATAATACAATTTCTTAGGTTCATAATTCAAAGAAAGTTAGATTGTGTATATGGTCTTCGATTACAAAACATCAATCTGGTAGGGACTATGATTTTGTTTACCTTGACAACAGAATCAAGATATTCAAAGTTATAATGGAAAAATAAAAATGTAATAATTAAATATTTCAAGATAGGTGACATATTTGATTATTACAACTAACTTAAAAATAAGTACTACATATATTCCAAAAATATGTTTATACTGTTTTTATCTATTTTTCATTTCAGAGATATTTACATTTATTTGAAAATAGGCATATAGTCAGGGTCCAGTATACATCTAAGTTACTTATGTCCTAAACATTGTTAAAGAATGCTCATGAGCTATCTTTAAAAAGCATTTTTGGAGAATTTCAATAAAACCCACTCTCAATTGATAAAATTTTAAAAATAGTGGGAAATGATAAAAATAATTAGCAGGCAATGAGGTACTTCACAAAAATACATACTACTACATAATATACACTTGGTACTTTAGACCTATGATTTTTAGATATCAACTTCTGAAAAAAATAGTATGGAATAAATAGTGATAATAACTTTTTTTGAGAACCCAACTATTATTGGTTCTAAAACCAGAGAGTCAAAAAATCCTCCTCCAAGCCTTTAAAGAAATTTTACAATGCAGTGAATTATATGTTCGACCACATCCTTAGAGTAAATAAGCTTCATGGAGTATTTCTTATAGTATTTCTCAATTTAAACCAATGGTAAAGAGACAATGTACAGTTCAGTTAAAGCAATTCTAAATAGCATCAATTTTGACCATGGAGCTCCCTGAGGGATTCGCTTAGCTTGAGGGTACATTATGGATATTCAGAGCAATTGGTGGATTAAATAGTCTTCTATTAGGATTTTATGAACATCATTTTCTTAATTGAAATTTTATAAAACAGTAATTCAAGGATTTTTTTGTTACATATCTACTATGTGCCTAGAAACCATTTTAAATGCTAGAGGAAGTAGTGAAATTGAAGGACAAGTCTCTCATAATAACAAGTCTCTCTTTCAAGCAGCTCATAATGAAATGGAATTATGAGCTAGTGGTCAAATAAGAAAACAGAAAAGTAGCAGGAAATGATCAGTACTGTGCAGTGAACTTAAAAAGGGATAAGTTATTCATAGTTATCTGCAGGTTGTTTTTGACTTAGTGATCAGAGAGGGTGTCTCTGAGGATGTACATTCACGAGAAACTTGAATAACAAGAAAGATCTAATAATACGTCAGCAGAGGAAAGAATAATCCAGAAAGCAGAATGTCTGCTTGGCTAAGTTAGTAATGAACTGTGCATATTCAAGAAACAGAAATCAAAATACAGCGTTGGTGGGAAAGTGGTTTAAGAAGAAATTAGATAGGTGGTTTGTGGCCAGATCCTTTAAGACTTTATAAGAAATGTTAATAAATGTTTATTTTATTCTGTGTCATTGTAGAATCTTTCCAAGGACAGCAGGCTAACCAGGGACTCTAAAGGTAATCAATAACACAAATTTACAATAAAATACTAAGTTTCAAATAAATAATGTCTAAGACTATTGCAACATAAACTTATTTGTTTAGTAAATTGGGGGCATGCATGGACAGTAATATTGGCACTCTCAAGATACCCATTCACCCATTATAACTTTACATAATAAATAATTTTCAAGTTGATATATTGTGCATGAACATGGTGGTATACAAACATATAGCAATGAGCCAGGCACAGAAAGAGAAATAATGCATGTTGTCACTTATTTTCAGGAGCTAATAAAAATAAATGAGTAAATATACAAATGAACAGGGGAGAAAAAAGAAGACACAACAATCACAACAATTCCTCGACCTTGTTAAGACATGTGAACAGATATGATGTTGATGGGAGGGAGGGGGAAGAAGAAGGGAAGAAATGGAGGAATTGGTAAAGGGACACAAAAATCAACTACATTATATATTGATAAATTTAAATTTTAAAAAAACATTTTAAAAAACATATAGCAGACAGTTTTTACTTGATAATGTTTAGTCTAGTAAAGATGACAAGAAAAGACATAGTATAACTTGACAGAAAGTTGGAAAGATTTACTATATAATTTCCCAGGAGATAATATTATTTTGCATTTGGAGGATATCAGTGGAAGGCATACAAAAATCTCTTAACAAGTAATCAGGTAGGCATAAATCTTATCTTCAATTTATAAAATAAATTGGCTTAAAAAGTAAAAAAAAACCCAAAAAACAAACAAACAAAAAAAACCTTAATTAGAAAGTGTTAAATAGCAAACTGGCAAAACAAACAAAAAACAATATATAGAAACTATATGATGTGAAATGAAATAGTAAGACAAAAGAAAGAAAGAGATTACAAAAAGATTAAAGAGAAAACAATATAGGGGTCAGGCACAGAGACCTGATATGCATATAACAGGGGTGGCTGTCAAGCAAAGCTAAAATAGTAGAACAGAAAAATATTTGAAATTACAGTTTACAATACATTTCTTTTTTAAAGATTTGAGTATACATGTCGAAAGAGCATGTCATATGTCAGTGGCAGGAAAGAAAGGGCTCTCTTAGTTAAAAGTAGACAAGAGATCTAACAAACAAATGTAATATGCATTTTTTTGTTAGGATCTTAAGTAAAAAGAATAGCCTAACAAGGAATTTTTGATATAGTAAAAGAAATTTGAAAATAAAAAAGAAATTTAAATATAAACTAGTAATAAGAAGGAACCAAATTATTATTAACTTTATTAAGTATGTTAATATTATTGTAGCTTTGTAGAAAATCCATGGTAGATACAGTTGAACTTGTGGTTTTAATGAAACGTGTGATGGAATTACAACTATACACTGACATGTGTGTGTATCAGAGAGAAGGAGAGCGGAGGGAGAGGGAGAGACTGGGTGCAGAAAATGACAGGTGAAAAAATAGCATTGGAGTATAAAAAAAACGTTGATGTTTGACATAGTTTCCATGGGGTGTGTGCTAAATATGACTAGAAAAATATCAAAGAATTACTGGGCATGTAGATCAAGTCTCTTGTGATTTAAAATGCTAGCTTGCATTCTGTCCAAATGTAAGAACGGATAGAGTTCTCTGTAATGAGGAGATTACAGAATGAGGGTTGTTGGATCATCCAAGCATTGATTTTGCAAGACTAATGTAAAAAGTGAGACAGTGTGCTATGGAAGCTGAAAGCATTGAGAAGAGAGTGGTTGAAATAATGGGTACTGTAGTCTAGAGATCAAATACAAGGCATGATAAATACAGTGGTAATGGGAATAAAGGTAACATGATTGGTGTGGGAAATGGGTTTACTCTCTGATTCTTACCTAAAAAGAGCAAGGGAAAAAGAATTAGATGTTGTGCAGAATACAGAGATGTTTAAATATTTAATGTGACTTCAGTTTTAACAGCCAGATTACAAATATCAATCAGTACCTCCTCTCCCCTCAAAATAAATAAATAAATAAACACTAAAAGAATGAGAAGTAAACAAAAATTAAAAAGCCTATCCTCAATGAAACTAGCAGAGAGCAGTTATCTCAAAAGGCAACAGGTAAGTGCTACCAAATAAAGAGTCCAATAGACTATGAGAAGATGCGCATAAGGAATACCTTGCTGTGTCAAATAAAAACATTAAATCACAGTGTTTAAAGTAGTTCACGTAACCTGACAGACAAAAGGACACATACAGAATAGTGGTGGGGAAATCCTTATTTCTGTTTTTATTCTATTTTTTGTTTTGTTTACAGCATGAAGGAGAAAGAAAGTTTGAAATAAATAAGACACACCAGAGGTCGCGTCCAGAAGCCTTTATCTCATGAGCAGCTTTACTGGTATGATCTTTGTTTGCTGAGAAGATAAAAAGGCTATGAAATTATCCTCTCAACACTGCTTTTCAGCACCATATGTGAAGTCCTAGATAATGCAATAGGAAAAGGAAATAAAAGCTATACAGATTTAAAAGGAAGAAGTAAACTGTCTCTGTTCACAGGTGACATGATCCCTGTGTAAAAACTTTGAAAGAATTGACAAAAAAAGTTGTGAAAACTAATAAGCAATTATAGAAGGGTTTCAGAAAACAAGGTTAATAAAAAAATCAGTTAATTTCCTATATTCCAGCAATGAACAATTGGAATTTGAAATTAAAAACACAATACCATTTAGATTACCCCCACCAAAATAAAATACTTAGCTATAAATCTAACAAATATGTGCAAAATCTATCTAAGGAAAAATACAAAATATCTAATGAAAGAAATCAAAGAACTAAAAAAATGGAGATACATTCCATGTCCATGGATAGAAAGACTCAGTACTGTCAAGTTGTCAGTTCTTCTCAAATTGATCTGTAGATTCAATAAATCCCAAACAAAATTCCAGCAATTTATTTTGTGAATGTGTACAAACTCATTCTACATTTTATGTGGAGAAGCAAAAGACCCAGAACAGACAACACAATATTGAAAGAAAAGAACCAAGTTGGAGGACTGATGCTACCAATCTTCAAGACACACTATAAAGCTACAATAATTAAGAGAGTGTTGTGTTAGTGAAAGAATAAACAAATAGATCAATGGAACACAATAGAATCTCAGAAATAGACCCACATAAATTTAGCCAATTGATCTTTGACAAATAAGAAAAGGCAACAAAAAGGAGCAAAAAAGACCCTTTTCAGCTAATGGTGCTGGAACGATGGAATATCTATATAAAATAAAATAAAAAAGATATTTGTACCATACCATCCAGCCATCATCCTCCTTGATATTTACCCAAAGGTGTTGAAAATTTATGTTTACACAAAGACATACGTATGAATATTGATAGCATCTTTATTCATTATTGCCAGATGTTGAAAGCAACCAAAACGTTCTTCAGTAGGTGAATGGATAAGCTGTGATACATCCAGGCAAGGGAGTATTATTCAGCACTAACAAAATGAGCCATCAAGCCATGAAAAGACCTGGAGGAAACTGAAAAGTGTATTACTAAGTAAAAGAAGCCAATCTAAAAAGGCTACATGCTGTATGATTCCAACTATATGACACTCTGGAATAGGAAAAGCTATGGAGGTAGTAAAAAGATCAGTGGTTCTAGGAGTTGGGGAGAGAGATGAATAGGTGGAGAATAGAGGATTTTTAGGGCAGTGAAACTACTCTGTATGATACTGCAATAGTGAATATCACTATACCTTTGTCCAAAAATCACAGAATGTACATCACTAAGAGTGAACCCTAACATGAACTGTAGACTCTGGGTGATAATGATATAGGTTTGTTAGTTGTCGATATAGATTTATTGTTGTAGGAAATATACCACGCTGGGGGGAGATGTTAAGGGAAGAGTCTATGCATATATGAGGGCAGATGGCATGTAGGAATTACTGTATTTTCTACTCAGTTTTACTATGAACCAAAAACTGTTTTAAAAAAATAAATCTGTTTTTTAAGAAAGCTAAAAAGAACTGTTTTACATGCTGTAACATAAGGACAATTTACAGCACAGAAACATGACCCTTGATGTTCCTCTACATCAACATCATACAAAGAGCTGATCCGCAAAGAGTTTATCTTTTTCAAATGATAAATAATAATACTCATAATCATTATTTATAAAAATTATATTTGTTTACATTAAATTATTATGTATAATAATAATTATTAATTGATGTAAAAGTATATGTGCACTGCCTGGTTCTACTGAGACATCTTGGGAGCAGTGACCAGACATTTAGATATAGATTTATGCGTATCATTTTTCACCAAAAAGAAACAACTTTCCATAGAGAAATGGTTGATGTGAGAGATATGAATGGAAAGTTCAATATTAGCTTGGAATATATTGGGTCAGAAAGTATTGCAAGTGCTCAGAAGTGATGGGCACCTGTCAAAATACAAAAATATGTCAGAAATAGAAGATGAAGGAATATTTTTTATCTAATTTTATGAATTAGGAATAACCCTAATACCAAATTTATACAAGTCATATTTTTTTCAAGTAGGAAAACTGTAGCCAATACTCCTCATGAACATAGATACACAAAACTAATATTATATCCTGACTAAGTGGGTTTATTACAGCAGTATTAGATCACTTTAACATTTAAAAATTCAATTGATATAATTCACCATGTTGGTAGGAAAATTAGAAAAAAAAAAAAAATATATATATATAATCATTTCAGTAGATGAAGAAAAATATTTAACATAATTGGTCAATACACAAAGGTCAATATATAAAAATTTACCAGGAATTGGATACTAAAAATTGAAAGAAAGTCCATTTCCAATAGCATAAACAAAAGACCTTCAGAATGAATGTAGCAAAAGTCTACAATATCTATGTACTGAAGCTATAAACACTGGTGAACAAAATTAAAGAAAAACAGAATAAGGGAAGTAATGTACTTGTACCACAGATTGGAAGAGCCTTAACTGTTAATATAAAAATTATCCACAAATTTATCTACAGTTTAAAAGCAATCTGATTTAAAATCCTAGCATATGGACTTTTTGCTTCCAACTCTGACGAAATAACAGAGACAAAATTAGCCCTTCTACATGGGAAAAAAAAATTTAAAAACACAAAATACGTGAAGCAATGTGTTTTCATGACACCACACATAAGACGACAAAGGACAGTGATTCTGAGAGGCAGGAAAGAAATCAGATAAGCCCTGCGATTGCTTCACTTTACTGCTTTGTGAGGGTTTCCAGGCCCTGTGGCAGGGCTGGGGAAGCCAGGCAGAGCCTGGTGGACTCCCGGGGTAGAACAGACTGAGATGAGAGTATAGAGGGCAGGACAGCTATTTACAAAACAGAGTACCAGAAAGGCAAAAGCTGAATGGTGAGAAAGAAATACAGAAGTGTGCAAAGGATCCCCTTTAAGCATTCAGCTGAGTATGCTCAGCATGTGCTGTTAGGAAACTACTTAATGACAGAAAGAGAATTATCCAAATGCCAGTGTCTGACACTAGAGAGCTTGACTGGAAAACCTTATTTTTTATTGAGCATAGAGTAGAGTATACAGAAGGGTCTTGTCTCAATAGTAGAAAATTATAAGCCTTAGAGATTTTAAAGAAAATGCTTTAGGCAAAAAAGAAAGAGTATCGATGGAAATCTGGACCTGCACAAAAAATAAAAAATAAAAAAATAAAACCACAGAGAATGGTAACTATTTAGGTAAACACTCACATTTTAAAAAAATCATTAAAGTCTCTTAAAAGACAATTGCATATTTAAACAAAAATAATGATAAAATTAAGAGATGTTTATAACATATTTCTGTTCTTTGCTTATTTGTGCCTGATCCCATACGCACCATGTCCACTTTATGATAGATTGTCTCAGGGACCACCCAACATTAGATCACTGTGGGTAGTTCTGGTGGCAAGGTTACTTGATCTCCCATGTCTACGTTCTTCATCTCTGCTAGAGCTCAAAAGTACAAAAGCAGCTGTTTTTCCAATGGCGTACAATTAGCAGTTGCAGGCAGCACGCCCCAGCTTCAAAGTCCTAGATAATGTTAATATTCTCTTATTAATTATTGACATAATATCAAATTTTGGGGGGCTATTTTGCTTGGCCCTGCAGCCTAGGCATGCATAAGAAAACTTTCCTCCTCTAGGCTCCAATCAAAGCTACCAGGGTTTCTTGTTAACCAGTAAATGGGTTTACCAGTATAGAGCATACTGTCTTCAGAACCCACAGAGGCATTTTGCCTCTCTCCTAGTGATGAGATGTGCATAATGCAGTAATTTGTGCATTACAAGGGTTGCCCCATTATGTCTATATTTAATAGACCATTTCCCAAAACATTTACTGATAAAATTTCTGGTTATTATCTCCCATCCTATGGAGCATATGTGTGTTATCATAGTTTCCAATGTACTTGACATTTTTTGTTAATCCAGCCCAATTAACGTGATGGAATCATTATGGTGAACAATATAATAACATATTATGATGTTCTGTGTAATATCCAGATGCTTCACATCCCTCTAGAATACATTATGACAGAGGATGAGGGGAGCCAAATAAAAGCCTTGTGTAATCTAAATGCATACTGTTGTCCAAACCATGAGCATATGAACTATTTATGGTCCTCGTTCTTAATAGAAATGGAGAAGAATACATTTGCCCATAAAAGGACACACAAAAGACTGAGCTCATGTTAACCTAACAAAGAAATCACATACAGTGAACAGCTACAATGAGGGCTTCTACTTAATTGAGTTTCCAGTAGTCTACTGTCTATTGCTATATTACAAGATAGAATTTTTTTTTTAAGCTAGGCTAGTGAAGTAAATGAGATAGGATGGGAACTCTCCTTTTAATTTTTTAAGTTTTTAGGGTGGTATTAATCTTTACTACCCTTCCCAAAACATAATATATTTGATTTACTCTTTTGGGAAGGGTGGAGCAGTTTCAGGGTCTTCTCCTTGTCCTCTCCTCCTTATAAATGCACTTGTCCCACAGTCTAAAGGTTAAATGTAACATCTGCCAACTACTAAGTAGGTTGTCAGTATTATATACTTGAAGACTGGTAATATTACTGATACCACAGAAGAGGGTCTGGGGAGATCAGGTATCTGATCTCAACCCACCCCATCCTCTACCATGGTTTTGACTTCACCACAGGAAAGAATTCAAGAGCAGAGTCAGAATAGAAAGCAAAAGCACATTTAATGTAAAGAATAAGAAATGTACACTCCACAGGGAAAGTGCAGACGTGGCTCCAGAAAGGGAGCAGTAGTCGCAGCAAGTTCAACACAAAACAAAGAAATACATGCTTCCCAGACAAAGTGCAGGCTGGCTTGAGAGGGTGAGTGGCAGCCCGCTAAAGGAAGGTTTAACACAAAAAGGTAAGGTGTGCACACCTCACAGGAGAAGTGCGGGCTCCAGAGAGAATGAGAAACAGCCCCACCTTCTTCCTGGATTCTGCTTTTACAGTTTGGCTATTTATACATATTCATGCTTTCTAGTGAGTATTCAACCAAGGGGTAGTTCCCAGTTATGTAACATAGCCTTGCACGTGCTCAGTTGGTGTCTTTGGAGCGTGCTCATTGGTCAAATTCCGCCAAATACACTTACAACATGCTAGGTGTTCTCTAGAACCTCCACTGGAAAGTCATAAGATAAACCCCTTTCTACTGAAGATACTCAGCCACTGGAATTACATAAGTCTGCTTCTTGTGGTCTCAATCTCCACGTGTTGGTGCCAAAAATAGGTGAAACAAGCAACAGTAACTCAGGACTTAGAGGAAGAGCTTGAGTCCTAGGGAGTGGTTTGAGACCCAGGGGAGTGGGCCTGAAACTCAACCCCAGGAAAATTGAGCACTTCTTATCTTATTCCCCCTTCACAGATTCCATTTCCTTAATCTCCGGGGATGATGAAGGACAAAGGTCCATCTTCTAGGACCGGACCGTGGCCCTCTCCGGAGAGTACGGTGCTGATAACACCAAGGCCATGGGTTGGGATCCTATATAGGGATGGCCGGTTCCCTCACTAGCTGAGCGTGGTGCTGACAACACTAAGCCCAAAGATTAAGATCCCCTTACTGGTCATCTTTAAAAAAAAACAAAGGTTCATCTTCTGCTGATGCTTTAGGTATAGGGGCTGTAGGTCCTGCCTGCCTGGGAATAGAAATCTCTGATTACCTAATCTAGGAGCCCTAGCTCAGTCTGAGATGCTTAGGTTGGAATAGGTAGAAGTTGGAGTCTGGAAGAGACAAACTTAACAAGTAAGGTCAAAAGAAAAGTATAAGCAAAATTATAACTAAAGGTACCAGCAGAGGTAGGAACCAGGTCATACTAGGTAATGCATCCTTTACAGCAGTCCACATGACATTGGCAGTGCTGCTCTGTCCAAATGTATGCAACCATGTAGGCTTAGGTATATCTTTTGCATGTCCTGTTCTGCTTGTCTAGTGACATTTATGTAGATATATCAAGTTTTATTAATGACAGCATAAACTCCCCCCTGTTGAGCTAGAAGATGATCTAGGGCCAGATGATTGTCTAGAACAATGTGGATGCTTGAAGTTTTTGTATAGCATCACCAGTTGTCTGGGATAACTCAGCTATGGTGTTAGTTAAATTCTGTAAGGTGACTTCATGATATGGGAATCCTCCCCAGGGAATAGCTGATCCAATGGCTGCTCTAATACCTGCTAATAATAAGCCAACAGCTCATTTTTCCTTGTGTGCCATATTATAAATAAGTATATCATTAGGAGCCATAGATAGGCTCTTGTTTTAAGGACTGAGGAAAACTTGCCTTCTGAGATATGAAATTTGGGGACCAATTTACTCATGGCCAATTTAGGGGTCTGTGCACAAGAAGACTTATACCGATTGAGCACAGACCCTTCTGGGAGAAGTTGTGTTTAATTCTTTGATTATCTGTGATATCCAACTAAGGAGATTAGAAGTGCTATGATTTGGAGAAAGTAGCCCTCCTCATTGGAATATGGTGCTTACTCCTCAAAATTTTGTTAGATGCTGCCTTGGGGTTGTCAAAACCTACTTTTCAGGTACCTGGGGGCAGGTTATACCCTTCCCACATGCTACATTTATCTTTTGTACCTGGGGTTCCCCTGATAGAGTTGTTTATAAAGGGGCACCAATGGGTGTTGTTTAGGGTACAAGGATTTGAGAAAGACATAGGTATATTGTTGGGGCAATCAAGATCACAGATCTTGCAAAAGGTCAGCAGGCTGTATTAACAGTGGTACAGTTTAACCTCTGCATCCCCTTGCTAGATGTGGTATTGCACAGGGATGTCAGGTTCACACATATCATAGGTTTTGTGCTGTCTAGAGGGACTCCTGTCCCCTCTAGCCAGCATAGAGAATCATTGCTGCCCCAAGCCCTGGTGATCCTGGGTAGGAAGAGAATGAACTATCACTCACTTCCATTTTCATTGCCCTCACAAGTGGAGCGCATAGCAAATGTGCCCAGGCTTGGAAGGACATTCAGTCTGCACACTTCCTTGAATATGAATAGCAGCCTACTAGCATATCCAGAGTGTGCAAACCCCCAAATCAAGCCTTCCTCATCTATAGAGAATAAAATGCTATTTATTCTCTAGTTGCCAGGCCTCTTCCTGTGCCCAAACTGTCACCTGAGGAGCAATGTGAAAGTGAGGAAGACACAAGAGTATGTGACTCACTCCTCTAGACCTTTAGGGCTAGCAGGATGATGTGGAGGAGTATCTATTGCATTCAAGAGAGAACTCGAGGCAGGAGAACTAATGCACCCCTCAGAGATCGAGCCTGAATCACTTGCAGAAGTTGGAATTGGCGGTACGGACAGTCAGGTACTAGACTGAGTAGGAACTGGCTGCGGTACTGGGGGCTAATGGTAATAGAAAATGGGAAATATAAAGGATGAGGAGGAGGGACATGGGCCATGAGGACTTCACGCAAGGTCTCAAGTGCAAAGCCTCACTGAGACTCTGTCTGCTATCATCTTTGTTGTTATCTCAAGGTATTGCTAGAGGGGTGGAATCAGCATAGCATTATTTTTGTCTTCCTTGGTTTCCCAGGGTCTGTAAGTTTGCAGCTTCAGGCTGGCTGAAACACAACTTCACATTCATGTAAATAATGTCATCTTGCCCCATAATCAAGGTTAGAATGTCAGATAACCATGGGAAAAGAGGGAACTCAGAAATGCATGCCAAGGGGAAAACAAACAAAACAAAACAAAACTGTGTCCTTTTTAAAATTTGCCTACCGATCATGTGGCTTTAGGTTCCAACATGGCTTCAATCCTGCTTACTCCAACAACTTCCCCACTGTCAACAGTTCCTTTCACTTCTGTGGCACAGGACCAATGACTCATCTTACTGCTTCAAGCTAATTCAGGGCAATGAAAGGGTTAAATTTGGAATGGAACTATTTGACATGATGGAGGACATACTTTTTGATACCTGGCCAGAGGGAACCAAGGGCATTTATTTACCTATTGTCTTAACAGTTGATTAACAACACGTGGCCTACTTACAGTTAACAAGCTGTACATTCATTGCTATATCAACGATTTTAAGAACTTACACCGATCCTCTGTTTAGGAACAGGATGTCTCGTCAAAGATCTCCCACCACCCTTCAAAGATGTGAATACTTTTAGAGAACTGCTCATGCAGTTGTGTTAGCGCCTGATCAAACGTTCCTCACGAAGGCATTGAAGATCAATATTCTGATTGCAAGGGTCTTGCTTTCTTTTATACCGATCCCTCGGGGCTGGGAAGGCTCATTGCCAGGTAGACTAATCCCACATCAGGGATGGGGGTGAGATAACACAGCAGTTATGCCAGATTAGGGTAACATGCAGTGGAGTCGGGAAATTAGAAGAGACGAGCTATTTTATAACCAATATTTTCAATTGTATCCTGATAGAGAGCAGATACTTACTGATTTTATGCAAATAATTATATTGCCATAAACCGTAAAGATATAAAAAAAGTTTTCAAATTTGGGGCAAATCAAATAAGGGTTTTGAAGAAAGCAAATGCTTACTTCACTGTCCATAAATTCAAATTGCTGTAAATTATACATAGCTGAAGAGAGAAAGTTTCCTTAAATCTGGAAAACAGATCATTTAAGTAAAGAACCAAAAATAAAAGTTACAGTCATTATGTTTATCAGTTATTTAACTTCATGTAATTAGTTTTTGCTTCGCTTGATCTTGATTAGCAGTTTTACAATCCCATCAGATTTCTTATTAGAGTTTTGAAAAACTTTACTCGGTCCATTTGTCTTACAGTTACTTGAAACCTGTGTTTAAGAGTACTTGCTACAATCAACACCGTGAGTCTAATTGCAAATGCCTCTTGAGAAAAAAATCAAATCCTCTTGCAGTTTTACTAGGAGTAAACCAATATCTCAGGAAAACTTTGCTCTGATATGGGGAAATTTAGTGTCCCCTCAATACCGAAGCTCATTCTTTAGAAAGACCTAGAAACAAATTCCTGTTAGTTATAGCCAACTTAATCACACACACAGAAATTCTTTCCATAGATTCACTCTTCACAAACCATTATTATGACTTATTTAGATTTCCTGTTTTGTTTCATACTTCCTCTTTCCTGAATAACCAGTCATTTTACTCTAGGACAAAAATTCACTACACAAGAAGCTTTCTCACTCAAAAGTATCTTCTTTTTAACCTTCCTAAACACCACTATATCTTCATATCCATAGCATTCTTCACACCTCCTCTTTTCTCCAACTTAATTATTCTTTTCTATCAATACTAAATTAACTTCAATTATCTAAGAATTGCATAATCAAAGATCATTTTGCTTTAGGGTGGGTTCACAACTTTAACCTTAAAAATCTCTAGCAGAGACAAATATAAAATATACTCCTAACCAATAAGCAGTCAAAGATATATGTTGATAATTCTGGTAACATTTCTCA
This sequence comes from Cynocephalus volans, assembly GCF_027409185.1. Classification (NCBI taxonomy): domain Eukaryota; kingdom Metazoa; phylum Chordata; class Mammalia; order Dermoptera; family Cynocephalidae; genus Cynocephalus; species Cynocephalus volans. The sequence goes on along the minus strand of NC_084468.1, from coordinate 116,194,788 downwards.
TACCAGATTAATTTTAAACATTTCACCATTTTTTTTTTTAAACAGGCTTCTGCTTTAGCCTTACAGAACTCTGTGCACAGATAGACACACTTCATCCAGAGAATTAGCCAACTGCAACTTTCTGGAACAGGTGCTGTTTCTCAAGTTTGCCTAGAGAAAATCAGAGAGGGGAATTTTTTTTTTTTTTTTCTTCTTTTATCATCAGGACTTTAATGACCAAAAGGCACAAACTTAAGTTACTCAAACCCAAACAGACAGAGCTTCCTCAAACAAACAAAAATGCTTGCATTTTACATATTTGTGTAATTTCTTATACCCAAATGGTACTTTTTAATAAATAAACAACATAAAAAGAGTGCTACAGATGAGAGAAGACGCTTGAAAAGAGATATACGACAGAAAGAGTGAGGAAGGGTGCAAAGCTCATGAGGTTCAGATTAGCTAGAAGGTGAAACACACAGTGAGGGAACATAAAAGGGGGAGGGTCACCCCACATGTCTCCACCAATTTGTCTGCTATTGTTACTCTTTCTAAACAATTAGGTTATGTCTTAGCTACTGAGTTTTATTGCAGCCTATAAGTTGATACTGTTTGTCACTGCAAGAAACACTCCATGTTGCTAAATAAGCTCTGCAGTTTCTCACTAAGCCCTGCCAGAAACTGGTCTGTTCTTCCTTTGTCTGCAAGATTGTGTAATGGACCAACCAATTTTGTGCAGAAAAAAACCCTTAAGAATTAGGATTAAAATTTAAAAGGTTTTTAACAATTCCTCTTGGCTCTATTGGCAAAAAGATTCTTGAGCAACAGTTGAGCAGAATTGAGGTAAAGAAAAAAAAAAAGAGTTAACTCAAAGTATAGTACTCTTTTGACATTCCCTCAGTCTGTTGCTTACTCTTCGTTTGCTTTTTGCAAAGATTCTTTTAAGAAGAACATCAAACATGTACCTCCTCTTTTAAGGAGGTAATTTGTATTAGTTTAGTCTCTTATGTGCATCCACGTATGAATTAAGACAAGATGGTGGCTGTGGGAGGAGTCTGAGAGGAAGGGGAGCAAGGAGAGGAGACAAGATGGTGGAGGGTTAGGAAATGAGTCAGCAAGACTGACTAAATGATAGGGAATTGATACTTATGCTGCCTGCTGAAAATCAATAAAAACCCCCAAAATCCCAGCCATAAGTCTGGCCTACAAAATGTAGCTGGCACCCACAAGTGGGCCTATTACCAGAGAAGAAAATGCAAGAAATCTAAAGAAGGGGGGGGGAGGTGCTGAAATAAAATCCTGGCTTCCTCAGAGCATGCAGCCTAATCTTTTTTATTCGATCAATGCCTGTCCCAATGACCTAATGTGATCAGAGCTGGTGCGATTTGAGATCCACTGAAAGAATAATCAGTTCTGCCATGGCTCAGGTGGCTTTCTGAGGTCCCAGCATCCTAGGGCCAAGCTTCCTACCAAAACCTAGGACTCTAACCCAGAACCCAGGACTCTAACCTGGAACCCTGGACACTTACCCAGTCTGGACAAGGACCTGATGCAATCAGGGATGGCATCTTCACTGACAGGATGGCTATTTCCCTCATGGACTCTGGACCATTCCCCCCCAAAATGAGAAAGTCACTTCTGTGTGTGATGGTCCCTAATCAGGCAGTGCAGCTGGACCCCTAGTGGCTCAAGGTGGACCTTGAACACGTGGCTGGGAAAAATACCTTGGCTACTATGGGGTGTTCTCCTGGCTGGCTTGGCAAAGATTAGATACCAGAGGAGAGGGTATGGAGAGGTTGGATATCTGACCTCAACCCACCCCATCCTCTACCTGGTTCTTGACTCCACCACAGGAAAGGATTCCAGAGCAGAAAGCACAAACAAACAAACAAAAAGCATTTAATGTAAAGAACAAGATGTGTACACTTCACAGGGAAAGTGCAAACTGCCTCCAGAGTGAGTAGCAGTCTGCTAAAGACAGTTACACACAAAAAAGTAAGGTGTACACACCTCATAGGTTAAGTGTAGACTCCAGAGAGAATAAGCAACAGCCCCGCCTTCTTCCTGGATTCTGCCTTTATACTTTGGCTATCTATACATATTCATGTTTTCTAATGAGTATTCAACTAAGGGGGTGGTTCCAGTTATGTAACAGGTTATGTAACATAGCCTTGTACGTGCTCAGTTGGTGTCTTTGGAGCATGCTCATTGGTCAAATTCCACCAAATACACTTAAAACATGCTAGGTGTTCTCTAGAACCTCCAGTAGAAAGTCATAAAATAAACTCGTTTCTACTGAGCATGGTCGGCCACTAGAATTACATAAGTCTTCCTCTTGTGGTCTCAATCTCCATGTGTTGGTGCTGAAAATAGGTACAACAAGCAACAGCAGCTCAGGACACAGAGGAGAAGTTTGAGTCCTAAGGGAGTGGTTTGAGACCCAGGGGAGTGGCCTAATACCTGATGCCAGGGAAAATTGAGCACCTCCTATCTCATGACCACTAGATCTGGGGGACCATCTTTGAATCACACTTGGGTTAGGAAATAATTTTACTTTGTCTGATTATTCTCCTTCTAAAAGGGGAGCCATCAGGATGCTTCGGGCTGCAGGTATCAATATGAATTCATACTCTGTATCAACAGGTCCTCAACATGTTGCAATATTTAATTTTCTCAATGTAGATGAGTACATGACCATAGGTCCTTTTGGAAGATTGTGGAACTCAATATTGCATATATTTGCTGCAGAAATCCAGCATTGTTCCTTATGGGGACCTACCTTCTCCTTCAGACAATGGATTCCATATCTGAAAACTGGTTCAGGTCCAGAATTTATGCAAGGATTATAACATTTTGTTCATGCTTTAGCCCCTCAATTATCCCCCTGTGATTGCTGTTAGTTGTATAGATAGAAAAATACTCCTGTTGGGTGAACATTTATCTTGTCCCTTATGAATAGTATTATATTATGTATTTCCATAGGTCTAGTGGGTTAGACACCTGTGGCTATTGTAGATATCACATAGAATTTGCCACTCATTATAATGACTGTACTTAATTGCAGCTTAAAATTAAGCACTGTATAGACCTTGTAACTATTATTTTATTATCCTGCCATCTCCATTACTATGAGAAAGCCCGTTTTATTAATTAAAATAATTAAAAATAATAAAACTACTAAAATCATTAATAATAAACAAATAGCCACTTTAAAAAATGGAAAAGTGAGCTGACTCCAGATATATTAAAGGATAACTAGGCTATACTAACAGCTCAAATTGAATAGATTTTTCAGTAAGAGATCATTTCATACTCTGCTTACAGTTTGATTGTTGATGATCAACTATTTGCATACCTTGTGTTCTCAAACAGAAAATGTAAGTAGAGTGAAGACCTCTGAAGCCAGAGATGCTGTTGTGTGTTTTCCAGTCCCAAGGTTAAACCAAACCTGATTATGCCTGTATTTGTGCCTTAACTTTTAAAGTAACTCATTACAAGAACAATGTTTCATTGGACTTTAGTAACCTCCAGAACTCTTTCATGTATTACCTTCTTTTAAAATAACCAACACCATGGTAAAAAAAACCCTGGAAATCACTTGGAATGAGAAAATTCAAATCCACACACTTTCTATCATTTTCTTAGTGTGTGACAGTACATTTCTAAACACTAGAAATTCAAGACAACATCAAAGAAAGAGTTAGTCATTTACATAAATTCAGTAATTGTAAAATTAATTGATGATTATTTTGCAGAGATTGGTTCAAGAAGGATACCAGAAAGGGTAAACAGCTTCAGATCTCTGAAACAGTAAGAATAGCCACCTAGAGTAAGCTCAATGGTTTTAGCCTTGGTAAGACTACCCATTTCATAGACAATAAATAAAAGAGAAAATGAGGGAGCTGGAGATAGAAGAGACTGGAAAATTTGAACAAGTCAACAGAGAATAAGGAATAACAGATGTTTATTATTCCAAATTTGTGGTTAGAAAGTTATGGGTCTAATATTCTTACAATAACAATTTATGAATACTATATTGAATCTTTATAAATTTGTAATATATGTTTTACTTTTTTATATAAACAAGGATCAGTTCCATCTGGCTATTTGAACAATTATCTACTTGGAATTATTTTCCAAGTAAAGTTGCTAAGAATCTGGTCTTTCTGATTGTAATCCTTATTGGATTTTATTGTTGTAATTATTTTTGTTTATTTTTCTCTACTTAACATTTTAGGTTTAATTTACATTCTGAAGAATTTTAAGATATTATATTCTACTATGCAACTTTATTATAGAAATTAATCTTTATCTGCCTTCACTAGTTTTTTCTGCTCTTCTTAATTAACGTATGCATTCTTAATGTTAATTACTGTGTATACTCATGTTTCATTGAAGGACATATTTTCATGGACGCCTTTTTATATCTTCATATTAATGTTTTGCTACTCTGGATATTATCACCCCAGGTTTTATAAAAACTGGCTTGTTACAGTATAGAGTTTTATTTCTTCATTGCAATTGCTTACAGACTTCTACTCCTATTAATTCTTCATGTGTAGACATCTCAAATTCCTCTGTTTGCTTTTGAATATATAAAGTTTCTTTGCATGCAAAGAGGGAATATAAATCACAAATATTTGAAAAAAATCTTAGCTTCAATAAAACATTGCAAGAAAAATTGAGAAAAGTGTTTCCTGCTAAGAGCAGGTTTCAAGAAGTACTTATATATGGGAGAAAGATAAAGGTATTTGACAACTCTTAGAAACTTCTAATCATGTTCTTGTTCATGTTGTTATTATATATTACATTGTATATATTAAATATTGTATACTGTATATTAAAATGAAATTCAAACATTCTCTATGGGTGAATACAAATTGATTCATAGTTATTCATATCTGCTTCTAACATTAGCACAAAAAATTGAGAGCTAAATTTTACCCTACGGAATTAATTATCATTTCTAGCCATTTGGACACTATAGTTTTCAGAGGAAACTCAATATGTTGTCTATCTCAGTCAATTTACCCTATTAATTGGGTTATAGATGGAAATATATAGGAATTCGAAAACAGGAAATAACTTTTGTAACAAATTTAACAGAAATTAGAATCTAGGGACAAATGTAATCTAAAAGATGTTTACATAGGAAGCCACAGGAATTTACAAACAAAAAAAATAATTTTGTAACACTATGTATTTAACAGAAAGTTCGTTTTTTGTGAACATATTCATTAGGATTTTACTTAAAATGTCTGATAGAATTAGATTTTAATTAAAATTTAAATTGTATGTGCACAAATTGGCTGTTTTATTTGCAAAGGCTGGAAGTAGAGTGATAGAGAAGGCTTTTACACATGATGTGGTCCATAATCTAATTTTCAAATATCAATTTTTTTGTCATTTGCTGGATAATATTGAGAGCGTCCCTTGAGGCATAAAGTCTTGAGAATAATAAATATTTCTATTAATCTTGCAAAAATATTTGTATTATTTGCCTTTTGAATTATACATATATCTGGAAATTTCGTATTATCTGTATGGAAAATTTTACATTATATTTCAGAATGCTAATTTATAGATGAGAAGGATAAATTTTATACAGATACTGTCATAATCTCATAACTACATGTTCATAATTGTGATGCCTAGGGTTTCAAAAATCCCATGTGATTTTTAAAATTCTATTATAACATCAAATAGCATTAGAGTATCTCATCAAAGGAACATTAAATTAACTTAATTAACAGTATTAAATCTGGTAATTCACTTGTATTTTCATTAATATAGTTAAATGAGATTAGATCTTTATTTCATTTATATGATCGCTAAAGTTCAGTAGGTTAGGTAAGGACTAAGCATTTAGATAGTTAAGTGAAACTGGGAACTGAAACATTTTGAAGTAGAGAAATTATAAGTTCATCTGATATAATACTACCTATTTTAATTTTGGTGACTAGTCATAGAGAAAAAAAAAGTGTTGCCATTCACAATATAAATGAATTGCATAAGAGAAAGAGAGGTTTTTAGGAAAACTAATATTTTTGATAAGATTTCTAATTTTAAGATGTTTTTGCCAATGTTTACTTGGGATGCAGTTTACATTTTATTATTTTACTTTTATCCAGCTTTGTTAAGGTATAATTGGTATACAAAACACTGCACATAATAAACGTATACCATTTGGTGAGTTTGGACATATGTATACACTTGTATTACCATCATCATAACGCAGTTATAAATATGTCCATTACTCCCAAAAGTTTCCTTGTGTCCTTTTGTTCTTTTGTTTGTGTTTTTGTTTGGGGCAGTAAGAACGCGAACATAAGATCTGCCCTCTTAACACATTCTTATGTACTCAGTACTTTATTGTTAATTACAGGCATTATGTTGTACAACAGATCTCTGGAACTTACTCATCTTGTATAAATGTAACTTTTTCCTACTGAATCACAATTCCCTATATTCCCCTGCCCCTTCCTCTGGTAACAACCATTCTATTATCATTGTAATATAATATATTCTTGAAAAATTAGTAAGAATCTTGAAATACAATTAACATTTTAGAATTATATCTTTAGAATTGAGATATTTTTTACATCTTAAACAATTTATCTTCATTACTTTTATTTTTTAGTTAAGGCCAAAAGTGTAATCTATGCAAGATGCTAAGTAGTTAAAACGTCCTCTTCTGATCCAGAAGTCAGTTGTTTACATATATGTTTATTTGTGTGTAGACACGGTATACTGTATGTATATATATACATACACACACACATATGCATATATATACACACACATATATACATATATGTATATGTATATATATTTATATATATCTATAAATAATAAATATATATATTCAGACCCTTCACGATTTGCTCTCAATAATGATATCTTATCCAGAGTTCTAGTATGGATGGGATGTGTGTGTGTGTGTGTCTGTGTATGTGTGTGTGTATATTTTTCCAGGTTTTCAAATTTGTAGGCATAAATTTGTTCACAATAGTTTCTAATGATTCTTTGCATTTCTGTGGTATCAGTTGTAATGACTCTTTTTTCATTTCTGATTTTTGTTATTTGGATCTTCTTTTTTTAGTTAGACTATCTAATTCTTTGTCTACTTTATCTTCTCAAAAAATGATTTTTTTGTTTCGTTGATCTATATACATAGTTGTTGGCAGCAATTTTTCTTAATAGCAACTTCTCTCGGGATATGTTCATAAATGTAAAGATATGTTCACAAATCATTTATTTTGTCATAATCAGATAATATAAACTTTTATATCTAAGGAAATATTTACTTAAAAATCTACATTATCAGTAAAGATATCTCATAATAATTTGCCTTTTTTATTTATTCCCATGGAGCCAATGAACCATATTATTATAGAATGCATTATTAGTCTTTATATTTTATTAGCAAGAGGCTTACATTACTCATCTCTCCAATTCTTTTTGTACTACTAATAGCATATATTAAGTTATCCCGTCAAGTAAACTTGTAAGTTATATTCATTATTGTCTTCTAGTCAAGAGAAATTTTTATTCCTACCTATTCGTGTGTGGGAGTAATTGTGTTATAATACATCAGTGTGTATATGTGTGTGCACATGTGCATATACTTGTATATATGAATATGATTGTGTGTGCATGTGTGTATACAAATATATATGTATATATTTATCTGTATCTATATTTATTTCTATGTAAGTGCACCCACAGATAATATATTAATGTGTATAATTTTCTTACATAAAGTATAATATTATGCAATTCTATGATATTACTTAGTACATACATTTTAAATGACCTTTAATTGCATTTAAAATTTGTAATCAAAAAATTTCAATTATAATTTCTCTCCTGACAGTAAAAAGAAACATTCAATTGAAATATTTAGTCTGCTGAGTTACTAAGGATACCATGATAAAACTATTGTGGTGCTTAGACATTGTAATTTTTTAAGGAAAAAATCTGATAATAACCTATTTATATAAATAACCACCTGACAAAAATATTGCCTAGGTTTTTGTTTTCGTTTTCAGATATTTTGGGCTTTTCCCAAATTACTTGCTTTTGAAAAAATTAATAACATATATCATTAACAAAAGATGTAATATTGTAGTCCATACACAGAAAACATTCACTATAACCAAAGGACATTTTCCACTTAAAGATTATAGGATTGCGTTTAGAAACAGAACAATTTAGTGTAATATATTCCATGAATACATAATTTTCACCAGGTCAGCCCCTTCTTTTTTTTATTCTCTCTACAATGCCCAAATGAGCTCTTTGCTTTCTACTTTGCATCAAAGACAAATTGCTGTCTTCCTGTACTCAGAAATAGAAGAATATAATGAAACTCGATGTCATTTAGCCAGGCATCTGCTTATTAAGATGGGTCACTCCAACTAGATTTTAAAAACTTTCAGAGCAGAAGAATAGCACCTGTTTTGTCTCTGTTGATCTGAAGTAGTATGGGAAGAGATGAAATCAAAAGCAAGTATTAACCAGATAATTTTTTAAACATCTGAGGAAGTAAATCTCCGACTTTTATTGTATGCTGCTCATTTATATGGGAAAAAATATTATTAAGGTATAGAAATATTTGATTTTCATAAATTAGCACGTTAAAAGAGTACACTGAAATTTTCTGAGATATTGCATTTCAGAATTTAGTAAAGTTTCTCCCTGTCATAAAGCATTGCAGGACTCCTATAATGGATTTATTCTAAATATGGATGGGAGTTTCAAAAATTTTCTGGGAGAATGCATCCATTATTAAGCTTGTCTTGAGTTCACCATTATTTTCTGTTGCTGTTTCTATTGCTTTTTTTTAATCATTGAATTAGATTTATCATTACAATGTCTGTCACGTTTTCAGCATGTAGATATGTTAATTTGTTTTTTAAGTATTTTGGCCTCTAGTTTTCTAGACATTTATATATGAAAGTGTGGTCTTTCAAGCATAAAGATGCCATATCATAGTGTTAAAAACAGTTGTTATACATATCTCAAGTAAGTACCTTGTACTGTGGAATGTTATTAGTTATCTGCTGCCTACTATTTTATGTCAGAATTCTTTAAATGCATTGCCTATTGACATAATTTGAAAGAAAATCCTATTCCTGTAATTTCTGTTCCTCAATAACTAATGCCTACTAGACTGAGCTCCTATTATGGTTGGACCTTCCAATATTTTGCACAACTTTACTTAAAAATCTCTCTGATCCATGTTTTGATAAAAAGAGGTACACATTCATTCTCCATTGCTCAAATGATTCTTTTCAAATTAAATTTGAAATAAAAAACAATTTCATTATTCAGAGCATCAAACTATTTTGTTCACTGTGCCATATTCAAAATAATGATTTTGTAAATGTTGCTCAGTCATTTCATTCTTTGACTTTTTGGCACGATATCGGGTAAGCATGAAATAAGTAGTTTGCTCTTTTTATACCTCCCATCTTTCTTCTCTATTACAAATTACTTTTGGACATCTTTCTTCCTTTTTTCTGAAGCATTATGCACATATTTTCTTTTTGAAGGTGTAATAATTTTTAACCTATATTGATCATTTATGACATATTTGATAATGTAGTGAGGTTTTTCTGCACTAAATATATTGATTTACAGTAAATAAAATTACGTTGTCTCAATGATAACAAAAGTAATAACACATACAATGTATTGAGTGGCTTCTATGAATCAGGCACTATATCCTTATTACATATATGGACTAATTAAATCTTTATAATAGAGAAAAAATCAACGATGCAAAATTTAAATTGACTACCTGGAAAAGATAATCTTTGCATTGAATCACATGATCAGGTTTGCCTTATTTAACATTTATGTAGAATCTGTCATGTATCAGACACTAGGTGCTTTACAAATACTAAATCTCATGAAAATTATAAGCAGTAACTCATTACTACTACTACACACTTTTTACAGATAAGGAGAATGAGGTACTGAGAGGTCAAATAAGTTATCCAAGATCACAAAACTAATATATATATAGTCTGTGTTTGTGTTTGTGTGTATATAAGGTATATACATACATATAGATCAGAGCATAAATTCAAAGCTGGACAAATTACAGAGCACATACGCTCACCCGCAATGCAATGTGGCCTCTCCTCTCTTGATTTAGTCATAATGGGGCATATGCTAATCACAACTGACACCTGCAGGTTTGTTTCAAAACAAATAAGGGCACCAAAGGAAATCCTGGAAGTGTATTTGGGCACTATTGTTATACAAAGATCTGAAAGATTAAGGGTCAAACACATTATTTGTATTTTCTTTTACAAATAACTGTGGCTTCAGAAAAGCGACTGTTAGATAGTGCTAAAATGCAAATTAAATTATTGTGCCATCACTTGAGAATAGAATGATGAAGGCTTATCAAGAGTTTTATCACATTGTACAGAAAAGAAACAATTTGCCCTAAAATTAGCTGGTCCTCTCATTATGCTTATAATTAAAGAGAATTTTATCAACTAAATCTGTAAACTCGAGTATTAAATAAAAGGAAAAGCAATGCAGAGAAAATATTCACACAAAATAATAAAAGGAAAATGGTTCACATTGAAGTCCTACAGCTTGGCTCGTAAGTGTCATTGAGATGGAACGCTCTCATACTTTCACCTTACTCTCTGTATATAAAACCACTTTATTAGGTGTTGCCATATATTTCTCTAATCATTTGTGGTTCCTTCTACCTAGTCCCTACTTAGACTTCAAATCCCATTTTAAATCTTTCTTATATGCGAAGTCCTCCCAATGTTTCACAATCTAATTACATGACAGTACTTCAAAAGTTCCTGGAAAAACAGAATTGAAAAATAATGTGAATTTTTCCATGTACTTTTTGAAGTACCCTCGCATATATTTTTTATTCTCTGAATTCCTGTAAGAACTAATGTGTTTATAATTTAATTGAATAAATAATTTTTTTATATAATTATAATTTAGAAAATCTGCTTATATATTTTAATTTTAACCGTCCTTTGTCTTAAGAAATCTGTGTCCTTGGATAAATACCAAGTGCATTGCCTATAGGAGGTTTTCAAAAAACGTATTTTTTTTTTTATTTGATAGTGTTATAGACATGCTAAAGACACTCTAAAAGGTATAATGAAAGTTTGTCTTTTAGGCTTTGGACAAAATTATTTATTATAATAAAATAATATTTCGTCAGTAATTTCCCAAAATGTAGGCACCCGTGTGGTAGCAGAATAATAACTCTCCTAGATGATGATATACTAACCCCCAGAACTCGTATGTTGTCTAACAAGTCAATAAAAGACTGTGTGGATGATTAAATTGAGGACCTTGAGATTCAAATTTAATCCCAGATTAGCTGGGTGGGCCCAATCTAATCACAGGGATCAATAGAAGCTGAGAACACTTCCTGGTTGTGGTCACAGGAAAGAATTGTCAGAGAGAGGCAATGTTGCTGGCTTTGCAGATAGAACAAGGAAATAAAAAGTGGAGGAATGTAAGTGACTAGAATTTGAAAATCACCCGGGAACAGGTTTTTCCCTGGAGCCTCTAAGAGAAATGCAGCCAAGCCGACACTTTGACTTTAGCCCGGTGAAATTCTCTTCAGATTTCTGAGATACAGAACTACAAAATAATGAAATTGTATTTGTTTAAGCCACTAAGTTTGCAGCGATTTTTAGGACATTAATAAAAATCTAATGCAACTGAAATCATAGCAAAATTTTTGCCACACCAAAATATTTAAATACAGTGTGGTTTATTTTATATGTTATTGTCTTTAAGTCACCATTACTACAAATTTCTATGACATTTAACTGATGCAAAGTCTCACACAATTTTTATCATCTGTACTTGAAGGAGGATCAGCATGAGAGTTGGGAGTAAGAATTGAGAATTTTTTCTTCCAGATTTTGCATAAGAAACAGTAAATTGCATGGCACTTCTTTCCACTAATTTTCCTGGGCATGTTTATGTTCATAAAATCTCTCTCTCTCTCTTTCATAGATCTATGGATCTATCGGTCCTTCCATCCATTTCTATTAACAGGCTGAAATCTTGATGCTTGTACAATTTTGAAGGTTTGAATCTATCCATTTTTTAACTGAAACAAGTCATGCCTAAACTGTGAACCTTTCTAGTTCAACACTCTCATTTGTTAACATTTATGCCGTTCCCTACATGAACAAATAACCAAATCTCTATCTCTTTCACTTGTCTTTTATCTTCTCGCTCTTCCTAGGTATCAGTTTTCAGAATAAGGTGACTATAATGTAATTGTTCATTTTCTCAGGTAAGATTATATTCAAATATGACTAAATTCTAAGGTATACAAAGCTGACTACATTTTTTTAAATCATCATGTCAATCTCATGAAACTGTATTAAAAGTATTGGCTCTGACCAAGCAAAAGTGACTAACTTTCTTTTGTCCACTTGTTTCTCTTTTCTTTTAAAAGTCCTATACTTCTCCTGTCCTTTGTCACGTCTACCTATATATTTACCTGTCTTTCCATTTATCACTTGTCATCTAATTTAGATGAATTTACTCTCATTTAAAACTTTATCAAAATTAGTCTAAGTAGAACACTAAACAGAAAGAAAATAAATTATTTTTAAGCCTCTGGAAGTATATTTGGAACTATCTTTGACTTCTCTATTAATTTTTGCCTGTCCAAGCAAAAAGGAAAAACTTGACATTATCTCTTTGTACTACTTTATTTAATATACTAACTTTTAAGTGCATTTATAGGCACAGAAGAGAAAAAAAATCAAATGCCAAAAATGTACATAAAATAAATATTCAAGAATATTCTTTAAGACTTTTAAATATTAAAATTATAACATGTAGTTTTATGTTAAGTATATAATATAAACTAACTCATGTTCAGTAACCAAATTAGTTACTGGAAAACTTTTGTTTAGAGAGTATCTATTAGTGATTAGGAACGCAGACTCCATGCAAAGAGTATTACTTTAAATCTTGGTTCTGATCCTGATCGGCTCTTTAATCTAGAAGAATTTTCTCCATCCCTTGGTTCCTTATTGAGTTACTAGGAGAATTAAGTAAGTAAATACACATTGTCTTCAGAACAGTATAAAAAAAAGGTAAAACTATCATGAGCTAGCCTATAATTGGAGACTAAAATAACGTGAAATAGCAATTAGATCAGATATTATATGTATGTAGTGATAAACTGATAACAGATAAGAAGGATTTAAAAATCATGTCTTCTGCACTAAAATGGCATATAAACAAATATGATGGGCAAAATCCATTAATCTGCCTTAGTCTCAAAATAACTATTGCTGTGCTATTTACAATCAATAAAGAAATACCACAAAATCCCTAGAAATAGTGAAATTTCAAAACCTGTCTAGATAAAAATTGCTTTTATATTGATGCCATCTCTAGAGATATTTTTGGAATTGAAATTCTTGCTTTTGATCACCTTGACATTATTGCTCATCGGAATGAACATGAAAAATTGCTCATCAAAGACACATAAAATTTCTTAAAAGATTAGAATTTAAAACCCATCCCTGGAGCTTGTCTTAATATTGAAGCAATTTCATAGTCAGGGTTTGAATTTAAGTCCTCGTGGATTTTTAAATGAGACTGGTTTTCACACTGCTTACACAATAAAATAGGAGGGCTAAATACATTTCTATAGTGTTATTGAGACATGGTGTGAAATTCAGATTTTTCAAAGGAAATAATATATTTTGTATGTACTCCTATATTTTCTAATTACACTTATTTCCATTTTAATACCAAGCTTATAACAATAATTAAAATGAAATGAATAAAATATATAAACATTTTTTATGAAATATGCTTTTTAAAAGCATAGTGACAAAAATGTAATGCTAATTTCCTGCAGACGTGAAATGGTGCTAGAGCAACACTTACTTGTCTATCTCTTTCTTGAATTTTTAAGTGGACCATTCTTTTGATAATGTGTAATACATTTCCATAATATAATACATTTATCTATAATGGAAAAATAACATGAGGCAATTACTAATATATTACATTAATATATTTTCTAAGATCACGATCCTTAACACTAAATTAGTAAGACAGAATAAAAGTATCTAGAATATAATTAAAGCCAGCTATTAATATTTTTTTTAGTTTTGTTTTATTCATATAGTTAAAAGTTTTAGAGTAGACAATATGTGCTGGATGTGTATGTTTAAGAAAAGAGCCTGAGGCATTACCGCCCTAGGCCACTGAAGCATGAACTCAAAGGGAATAATCACTAATTCAACATATATTTTTTAAACACATTCTAGACAAATTTATTGTCATGATTAATATAAATAAAACTAATACTCCAATGGGAGAAGGAAAATAAAGAAAATAATGCCATTTCTCAGTACATTTTATAATGAACATGAGCAGAATGGAAAGGAATGTAAGGGTTGTTCAGGGAAGCACTTTGAAGGAAGAGGTAAGGGCTACACACTGGCAAAGAAAGGAACAAGGAAAATCTAACCACTGGGTGTATTTGGGCTATAAGATAGCTAGGGAGTGGAATGTGCACACTGGTATGTTTACAGTGGTATTTGCAGAGCTTAGATGGATGGATGTGGACCTGTTTATATAGCATCAGAAAAGCATGTTACATTCATGCTCGATTAACACACTGAAGTCATGAGAAGAAGCTTTTAAGCAAGTGCATTACTTGATTTAATTTACAGTTTAAGAAAATCCCTGTGACAGCCTATGAGAGTAGTTTGCAAGAGTGTGCGTTTGAGGTGCAGGGGTGCAGTTAAGAGGCTGTCTCAGTGTCCAGGCAGGAAAGTGAGTAAAATCATGAGAAACAAAATCTGTTTCTGTTAAAAATTTAACTGACAGCATATTTGAGGAGATATAACCTTGGTACTAGTAGACCTAAGAAATGAGCCACCAACTCCCAATATCTTGCTCCCACACCCCCCCGAAAAAAGACATTTTTTTCAGCTGTTGTGAGAAATACCTGTTTTTTAGTCTTGTTTCTGATTCTGATTTTTCTTCTTCTGATTAATCAATAAAATTGAATGGCTGTGTTTCTGAGGAGGTGCTGTTACAACATTCTAGAAAAGTTTTGAGAAAGAGTATATATTCAATAATGAATCTTGTGTCACTTATCAGAATTCTCTCATGAAAGAAAATTTTAAAAGGTTAACATGCTAATGTTTGTAAAGTCATTTTGTATTCTAAGAATATTAAATTTCAACTCTAGACAGTGGTCAGGATTTACTTCTAACTGCTAGTGTAGTCCCTGTAATGTACAGGGGGTACTCAGAGGGGGAGGCATATGCTTAAATTGAAATGCTGACCCTGCCATTTGGCAATTGTGTTACATTGGACAGACAAGTCACTTAGGCAGGTAAGGCTCTCTTGGCTTCTGTTTCCTTACCTGTAAAATGGAGATAGCAAGAATATCAAGATAACCAGAGGATTGTTGTAAGGATAACATTGAATACTAATTAACTTAAAACACAGTATTACACACAGGAATGACTTAGTAAATATAATACTATTAATTATATGTTTTATATTGCTTATTCTCCACTTATTTTTATGCCAATTGAAAATTATTTTCTCCAACACAAAGAACATTTACATAAATTTTATCCAAAAAACAAAGCAACTCTTGGAACAAGTCTTTTCATAAGGGTGAACAATAGAGATGGTTTTAAACATTGCACTGGTATTTTATAGCACATTAATTTTTCTATGGCTTCTGTAACACATTTCCACAAAATCGGTTGCTTAAAAATAACATATTTTTTTTCTTGGTTAACAGTTCTGTAAATTAGAAGTACCACATGGGTCTCTCTGGACTAATATCAAGGTGTCAGCAGGCTGTACTCATTCTGGATGCTCTAGGGAAAGATTCATTTTCTTGCCCTTTCCAGCTTGTAGAGGCTGTCCACATTCCTAGACCCATGACCCCCTTCTTCTGTCTTCAAAGCCAGCAATGTTGCATTTCTTGCATTTTTCTCTTCCTTTCTTCCATAGATACATCTGCCTTGGATTCTTGTCTTCTGCCTCTACATTTAAAGAGCTTTTTGATGAAAATGGGCCTATTAGATAATCCAGGATAATTTATTTTGAAGTCAGCTGATTAGCAACCTTAATTTCATATGAAACCTTAATTTTCTATGGCCATGTAACTTAATACATTCACAGATTCTAGGAATTAGAACATGGACATCTTTGAGGAGCAATTATAGCAGATTGTATGGATCCGTACAGTGTTTTATGATTCTGATAATGATAATCCCTTAATATGATAGTTCTGTCATATAAAAATCATTTCAATTCTACTTTTCATTTTGTTTTCTTTTTTTTTTTTTTTTTAATTTTATTTTGTCGATATACATTGTGGCTGATTATTGCTCCCCATCACCAAAACCACCCTCCCTTCTCCCTCCCCCCTACCCCCAACAATGTCCTTTCTGTTTGCTTGTTGTATCAACTTCAAATAATTGTGGTTGTTATATCTTCTTCCCCCCCACCCCGGTTTGTGTGTGTGTGTGTGTGTGTGAATTTATATATTAATTTTTAGCTCCCACCAATAAGTGAGAACATGTGGTATTTCTCTTTCTGTGCCTGACTTGTTTCACTTAATATAATTCTCTCAAGGTCCATCCATGTTGTTGCAAATGACAGTATTTCATTCGTTTTTATAGCTGAGTAGTATTCCATTGTGTAGATGTACCACATTTTCCGTATCCACTCATCCGATGATGGGCATTTGGGCTGGTTCCAACTCTTGGCTATTGTAAAGAGTGCTGCGATAAACATTGGGAAACAGGTATACCTTCAACTTGATGATTTCCATTCCTCTGGGTATATTCCCAACAGTGGGATAGCTGGCTCGTATGGTAGATCTATCTGCAATTGTTTGAGGAACCTCCATACCATTTTCCATAGAGGCTGCACCATTTTGCAGTCCCACCAACAATGTATGAGAGTTCCTTTTTCTCCGCAGCCTCGCCAGCATTTATCGTTCATAGTCTTTTGGATTTTAGCCATCCTAACTGGGGTTAGATGGTATCTCAATGTGGTTTTGATTTGCATTTCCCGGATGCTGAGTGATGTTGAGCATTTTTTCATATGTCTGTTGGCCATTTGTATATCTTCCTTAGAGAAATGCCTACTTAGCTCTTTTGCCCATTTTTTAATCGGGTTGCTTGTTTTCTTCTTGTAAAGTTGTTTGAGTTCCTTATATATTCTGGATATTAATCCTTTGTCAGATATATATTTTGCAAATATTTTCTCCCACTCTGTTGGTTGTCTTTTAACTCTTTTAATTGTTTCTTTTGCTGTGCAGAAGCTTTTTAGTTTGATATAATCCCATTTGTTTATTTTTCCTTTGGTTGCCCGTGCTTTTGGGGTCGTATTCATGAAGTCTGTGCCCAGTCCTATTTCCTGAAGTGTTTCTCCTATGTTTTCTTTAAGAAGTTTTATTGTTTCAGGGTGGATATTTAAATCCTTTATCCATTTTGAGTTGATTTTAGTATACAGCGAGAGGTATGGATCTAGTTTCATTCTCCCGCATATGGATATCCAGTTATCCCAGCACCATTTGCTGAAGAGGCAGTCCCTTTGCCACTGAATAGGCTTGGTGCCTTTGTCAAAGAGCAGCTGACAGTAAGTGTGTGGGTTGATTTCTGGATTCTCTATTCTATTCCATTGGTCAGTGTGTCTGTTTTTATGCCAGTACCATACTGTTTTGGTTATTATAGCTTTGTAGTATAGCTTAAAGTCAGGTAGTGTTATGCCTCCAGCTTTATTTTTTTTGCTCAGCATTGCTTTGGCTATGCGTGGTCTTTTATTGTTCCATATAAATGACTGGATAGTTTTTTCCATTTCTGAGAAAAATGTCTTTGGAATTTTGATGGGGATTGCATTGAATTTGTATATCACTTTGGGTAGTATGGACATTTTCACTATGTTGATTCTTCCAATCCAAGAGCATGGGATATCTTTCCATCTTCTTGTATCCTCTCTAATTTCTCTCAGCAGTGGTTTGTAGTTCTCATTATAGAGATTTTTCACCTCCTTGGTTAACTCAATTCCTAAGTATTTTATTTTTTTGGTGGCTATTGTAAATGGGCAGGCTTTCTTGATTTCTCTTTCTGCATGTTCACTATTGGAGAAAAGAAATGCTACTGATTTTTGTGTGTTGATTTTGTATCCTGCTACTGTGCTGAAATCATTTATCAATTCAACAGTTTTTTTGTAGAGGTTTTAGACTGTTCGATATATAGGATCATGTCATCTGCAAACAGGGACAGTTTGACTTCATCTTTTCCAATCTGGATGCCCTTTATTTCCTTCTCTTCTCTGATTGCTCTCGCTAGTACTTCCAACACTATGTTGAATAGGAGTGGTGAGAGTGGGCATCCTTGTCTAGTTCCTGTTCTTAAAGGAAAAGCTTTCAGCTTTTGCCCATTCAGGATGATATTGGCTGTGGGTTAGGCATATATGGCTTTAATTATGTTGAGATACTTTCCCTCTATACCTAACTTATAGAGGGTCTTTGTCATGAATGAGTGCTGAACTTTATCAAATGCATTTTCAGCATCTATAGAGATGATCATATGGTCCTTGTGTTTGAGTTTATTAATATGGTGTATCACATTTATTGATTTGCGTATGTTGAACCAACCTTGCATCCCTGGGATGAATCCCACTTGATCATGATGAATAATTTTACGCATGTGTTGCTGTATTCTGTTTGCTAGTAATTTAGTGAGGATTTTTGCATCTATATTCATCAAGGATATCGGCCTGTAGTTTTCTTTTTTGGTTATATCTTTACCTGGTTTTGGTATCAGGATGATGTTTGCTTCATAGAATGAGTTTGGGAGATTTGCGTCCGTTTCAATCTTTTGGAATAGTTTGTAAAGAATCGGTGTCAATTCCTCTTTGAATGTTTGGTAAAATTCTGCTGTGAATCCATCTGGTCCTGGGCTTTTCTTTGTTGGGAGCCTTCTGATAACAGCTTCAATCTCCTTTATTGTTATTGGTCTGTTCAAATTTTCTACATCTTCACGGTTCAGTTTTGGGAGCTTGTGTGTGTCCAGAAATTTATCCATTTCCTCCAGATTTTCAAATTTGTTGGCGTATAGTTGTTTATAGTAGTCTCGAATGATTCCTTGTATTTCAGATGAATCAGTTGTAATATCGCCTTTTTCATTTCTAATTTTTGTTATTTGAGTCTTCTCTCTTCTTTTTTTTGTTAGCCATGCTAATGGTTTGTCAATTTTATTTATCTTTTCAAAAAACCAACTTTTTGATTCGTTGATCTTTTGAATTGTTTTTTGATTTTCAATTTCATTCAGTTCTGCTCTGATCTTAATGATTTCTTTCCGTCTGCTAACTTTAGGTTTGGATTGTTCTTGTTTTTATAGTTCTTTAAGGTGAAGTGTTAGGTTGTTCACTTGCCATCTTTCTATTCTTCTGAAGTGAGCGTTTAATGCAATAAATTTTCCCCTCAATACTGCTTTTGCAGTATCCCACAGGTTTTGGTATGATGTATCATTGTTTTCATTAGTTTCAATAAATTTTTTGATTTCCTGCTTGATTTCTTCTTGGACCCATATGTCATTAAGTAGAATGCTGTTTAATTTCCATGTGTTTGTATAGTTTCCAGAGTTTCGTTTGTTATTAATTTCTAGTTTTAATCCATTGTGGTCTGAGAAGATACATGGGATAATTCCAATTTTTTTGAATTTATTGAGACTTGATTTGTGACCTAATATGTGATCTATCCTGGAGAATGATCCATGTGCTGCTGAGAAGAATGAATATTCTGAGGTTGTTGGGTGGAATGTTCTGTGGATATCTGCCAATTCCAATTGGTCTAGAGTCTTGTTTAGATCTTGTGTTTCTCTACTGATTCTTTGCCTAGATGATTTGTCTAATATTGACAGTGGGGTGTTCAGGTCCCCTGCTATTATGGTATTAGTGTCTATTTCCTTCTTTAGGTCTAATAGAGTTTATTTTATAAATCTGGCTGCTCCAACATTGGGTGCATACATATTTATGATTGTTATGTCTTCTTGATGGATCAGTCCTTTTATCATTAAGTAGTGTCCCTCATTGTCTCTTTTTATGGTTTTTAGTTTAAAGTCTATTTTGTCAGATATAAGAATAGCTACTCCAGCTCGTTTTTCTTTTCTGTTTGCATGGTAAATCTTTTTCCATCCTTTCACTCTTAGTCTGTGTGAATCTTTATGGGTGAGGTGGGTCTCTTGCAGGCAGCATATAGTTGGGTCCTGCTTTTTGATCCAGTCAGCCAGTCTGTGTCTTTTAATTGGGGAATTTAAGCCTTTTACATTAAGAGTTGTTATTGAAAGGTGTTGATTTATTCCTAGCATTTTATTGCTTGTTTGGTTGTCTTAGGTGTCTTTTGTTCCTTGCTTTCTGATTTATTGTTTGTTTTCTGTGTTTCTTGGTTCCTTAGGTTGTAGATAGTGTTTTTGTTAGCTTGTTTTCTCTTCATGAATGCCATTTTTATTACACTAGCGGGTTTAGATTTTTCTTGGGTTTTTATGGCAGTGGTAGTTATTTTTCAGGAACCAAACCCAGTACTCCCTTGAGGATTTCTTGTAAGGGTGGTCTTGTGGTAGTGAACTCCCGCAGTTTTTGTTTGTCTGAGAAATATACTATTTGCCCCTCATTTCGGAAGGATAGCCTTGCAGGGTAGAGTATTCTTGGCTGGCAATCTTTGTCTTTTAGTGTTTTGAAAATATCATCGCATTCCTTTCTAGCTTTTAGGGTTTGTGATGAAAAGTCTGATGTTAACCTGATTGGGGCTCCCTTATAGGTGATTTGACGTGTCTCTCTTGCAGCTTTTAAGATTCTCTCTTTATCTCTGAGTTTTGCCAATTTGACTATGACATGTCTTGGAGAAGGTCTTTTTGGGTTGAATACATTTGGAGATCTTTGAGCTTCCTGGATCTGAAGACCGGTGATTTTTCCTATACCTGGGAAGTTTTCCGTCACTATTTTGTTGAATATGTTTTCAATGGAATCTCCATTTTCCTCCCCTTCTGGAATACCCATGACTCGGATATTTGATTGCTTATGGTTGTCTGATATCTCTCTCAGATTTTCTTCAATGTCCTTGATTCTTTTTTCTTTCTTTTTGTCTGCTTGTGTTATTTCAAACAGCCCATCTTCAAGTTCAGAGGTTCTCTCTTCAACTTCGACAAGCCTGCTGGTTAAACTCTCCGTTGTGTTTTTTATTTCGTTGAATAACTTCTTCAGTTCAGCAAGTTCTGCTACATTTTTTTTCAGGACATTGATTTCCTTGTACATTTCCTCTTTCAGATCCTGTATACTTTTCCTCATTTCATCATGATGTCTAGCTGAGTTTTCTTGTATCTCATTCAGTTTCCTTAGAATTATCACTCGAAATTCCTTGTCAGTCATTTCAAGGGCTTCTTGTTCTATAGGATCTAGAGTTTGAGATTTATTAACTTTTGGTGGTGTACTTTCTTGATTTTTTGTATTTCTGGTATCTTTTTTTTGGTGTTTATTCATTGTGGCCAGGGGTTTCACAGTTCACCAGTTTGAGACTAATGACTAACTTGGATGTTGCTGTGGTTGCCAATTTCGTATGGCTCCCTCCATGACTGCTCAGTTGGCCTCTAGTGCCTTGTGTGTGTGGTTGCCTCGGGTCTTGGGCTTCTCCGGGGAGCCACCTTTCTGGTCAGCATGGACTCTGCTGGGCTGGTGGATCATGTACCACAGGGTGTGTGATCTCTGTTGAGCTTTCACTTCATTTTGTTTTCTAACAGATAATGATTATTTTGGGGAAACACAATATATGTTATAAATTATTATGAAATAATACATTTGCACCTAAAGAAACTAAGAGTTAAACAACTAAAGTTTCAAACCTTAAATTTAAACTCCGGTCTTTTTGATATGTTTCCTATGTTATGATTAATGAGATATACTTATTTTTCCTATAATTTATGTAAATAGAAATTGTCTATTAATATTTACTTTTACTGAAAGAATTATAGAATGTAATTAAATGTGTATTATTTTTTAGCAAAATAAGTAAAATAAAAAAATCAATTTTCTATAAAATAAGGGAAAACTTTTTCTTCCTTTAAACTATAATACATCACTTCTCTGATCTTATCTTTCATTTCTCATGTCTTTTCTTCCACTTGGAATCAAATTCTAAATTCTTTCTTTTGTCTGGAATTTGCTACAAGACCTAGCCTCTGGTTACCTCTCTAACCTCGATTAGCCCCAGACAAACTGGCCTTCAAATTCTCCAGTCAAACATGAAGCTCAGGAATCTTGGAACCCATCCCCTCCTCTCCCTTTCAGCTTCCTGGAACATGCTTCCCTGAGGTACTCAGGATTTGATCACTTCTTTGATTCAAGTCAGGTCAAATAATTGCTCTTCTACCTAAACCAGCACTTAATCTGCTTAGCATTATTTTTCTTCATAGACCTATTAAAAATTGACATTTTATAATGTATTCATTTATTCATTTGGTATTTTCTATTTTCTTCTCTAGATGCAGTCTCCAGAAAGTAGAGACATGGTCTGATTTTAATCAACTGTATCCCTGGTACCTAAAAAACTCCCAATAAAATTAAACATGATCAATAAGTGTTAAATCTAGTTTAATAGTCTCCTTTCTCTGAATGTTGGGAAGAATAGTAAATTCAATGAATATTGAAGGTTATAGGATCTTTTCTTTAAAACAATTTTCAATCTTCCTGTTAAAAGAAAAATTCTTACTTTCTCTTTTCCCATTTGGCTGAACAATATATCATTTTATGAAATGAAGTAATGTATATTTTTGGTCTCAGGAAGAATTTATCCCATTCTGAAACCCTTGATTGAATAGCTATTGTTTTATTATTTGCTAAAGCAAATCTTTTAAGCTTTACCATTGGAATATTTTTTAAATACCTTATTAGTATTCATCTTTAAATGAGCAAAGGGAATAATCGATCCACAAAGGACACACAGTAACTCAGATGCCAATGGGAAATTAGATATTTTTAATAAAGTATTGAGGTATGTTATTTTACTGTTTGTGCTGTGTGAATTGTAATATAAATATGCCTGTCTGGGTATTATGAAAAGATAACACCCTGAAAAAAAAAATCCTTAGGGTCATTGCAGGAAATGCATAGTCAATGAAATTGCTTCATTAACAATTTTGAGACTTTCCAAGGGTTCTAGCAAAGAGCACTAGGTTTTCCATAAAATGAGAGTATGTTCAATACAGAGACATTGAATCTATCTATGAAGTAGAAGCCTGTGATATCAGAAACATGTAGTATTCTAACTATAACTTCGCCATTTCACTAAGTTGAATTGTCATAGATTCACAGTTATTTAATTTTCTGAACAGTAAGCTATCTTACCTGTAAAAAATACATTCCACTTTTCCACAGATACTATTATAAATTAATGAACAAAATTATTTAAAAATAGAGAAATAATGTGAATGGCACAGTTTGTCAATCCATAACCTTTGAGCGAGAGGTTCACAATTTAACATCCATTAAGCAATGATAATATTTATTATTTATTATTGTTTCTGAACACTGATCTAGATAAATATGTATGTATATTTACACTGAAAAAACAAATTTGGCACAAAGAATCTCTTAATAATTTTAATATCTACCATAACATGTAGATTTATTTTCTTTCCTGATTTCTACTTCATCTTCCCTGAAGATATCAATTTTCTTTAGGGAAATTAAGTAACTTTGCTTACATAAAACATCACAAAAAACAATAAGGAGTAGTAATTTTAGATTTTCATATTTTGTTTTATTGTTGGTTTACTGCTTAAAATTAGCATGTCTGTGCCCTATGACAATTTTTTCTTGTATCTTTGTCAGTTAGTAGCTGAAAAGTCAGAAATAAATACATAATATTTATTGTAATTTTTTATAAAGTATGTTTCTAAACTTTACAATTCCACTATTGTTTTTTCAGGGAAGAAAAATGTATAGTAGGTGTTCAGCATGCTTAATTTTGTTAGTGGTATGTGTTTGTGCATGTGTGCTTCATTGCACACTTGGAATTATTTTATTTTTATATCCATGTCCAATAATCTTGAAATTATGTTGCGACATCCACATTTTAATGTACAATAAAGAAAAAGGTTATTTTGAAGATGGACTATCAATTATAACATAAAACATGTTTTTTTGCTAATACACATGAATCTTTAATAATTATATACTTAATATATTAATAGTAATCATATTATTGATATATAATTATTTTCAAAACTATGAATTTATCTTTAAAATCAGATTACTTAATATAATTTAATAACTACATATGTTGCTATACTTTATAAATAAATTTAGACATTTAATGCCTGAAAAACCTTAAAAACAGTGAAAAAATTACTAATTTTTGTATAATTTTAGCTACATTTTTTACTTCCCACAAGTTGACCCAATATCACAAAGTTAAAAGTTTAGAGTATAACTATAAATAATAAAATCAGGTTTGGAAAAGTAAAATTGAGTCAATTTTCCATACAAAAAAAAGCTTTATTGAATTTAAAAGTTTATTATTTTAGTTTAGTTGCATTGGAAAATATTTAAAGTCTAAGTAATTAGATACTGATTGGTATGCTTTGAATTATTACAGTGTACAATCTGCAATGGAGAAAAATTATTTTATACTGAATGCTGTTTTTCATAAAATTATAATCTAGTAAACTGGAACACATATTTGAAACTATTGGAATGTTAAAAGTTGTATTTAAAAACTTGTTAATTAGGAAATAAACATTTAAAAAGTTTATCTCAACTTGACACTTTTAGGGACTTTTTTATTTCTTTTTTTTTTTTGTCTTTTTTTCGTGACCGGCACTCAGCCAGTGAGTGCAGCGGCCATTCTATATAGGATCCGAACCCGCGGCGGGAGTGTCGCCGCGCTCCCAGCGCCGCGCTCTCCCGAGTGCGCCACGGGCTCAGCCCTAGGGACTATTTTTTTAAAACATATTTGAAGATCTAAATTTCTCAAGAGCAATAGTTGATAACTGCTTTATAATATTGCTACTATAACAATTCTCATTTTTTAAGCATATTGTCAGTGGAGAAAACTTTCATCAGCATCCCAAGTTCCAAGCACATATATTACTTACACAAAAAAAGAAACTTGCAAATCAAATCACAAAATTGTCTTCACTACTGAGATGATAAAACTTTATTATTATTATTTTTATTTTTTATACAGGCTCATAGCTTTAACTTCTAAGAGTTAGCAAGATGTCTATATTTTATAATTTAATGTGTACAAATGAAGTGTACGCTTCCCACCTGAAACATAGATATGAAGAACAGAAAAGATTTGGGTAAAGAATGAAAAAAAAGTCCGTACAGGCAGAAATACAACACAAAGGCCAAGGAAGGAGGGGCTCAGCCCGAAGAGCATTCTTACTGTTTCAAATGCCTGATTCCTCTTTCCCAGTATTAATTTAGCATTGAGAAGTTCTGCAGCTCTCTTCTAAGAAACTACTCCTGAACACTTTTCAGTTTTTATGGAATTTCAATATATAGTTTAAAAGTAAAACATGTGAATGCTGTGTATTAGTCAGTTTCTGTTGCTGATAGCAAAATACCTGGAACTGGATAATTTATAAAGAAAATGAAATATATTGCTTACAGTGGCAGTGGTGGGAAGTCCAAAGTCCAAGGAACATATTTTGTGAAGGCCTTTGTGGTAACAACAGTGATGGCAGGGTATAACATTGCAAAACTTCAGAGTGGAAAGAACAACCTCCTAATTCACTCTCCTTTTAGAGACCTCATTTTTAATGACCACCATTTTTAATCCATTCACTATGGCATGGTCATCTAATCACTTCTTCAAAGCCCCACCTTTCAATTACCATGATAGAATTTCCCACCTCAAAAGTTAACTGCAAGGATTAAGCTTTGATGAGGTTGGGGGGCATCTTTTCTACAGCAACACATACCTATTTGCATTCTATAATGTACATAGTACAATTCAAAAAAAAATCTGTTGTTTTTAGATTATGTATTTGTCAGGGCTGTCCAGAGAAACACAACCAATAACATATATATATATATAGACATATACAAAGAGATTTCTTATGTGAATTAACTGATGGCCCAACCAAAAACCAGGAGCTCTAATGTCCAAGGTCAGGGCAGAATGGATGTTCCAGTTCAAGGAGAGAAAGAGAAATTGCTCTTCCTCTGAAATTTTTTTTTCAATTTGGGCCCTCTGCAGATTAGACGGTGCCTGCCCACACTGATAAAGGTGGATCTTCTCCACTCAGTCTACCAATTTAAAAACTAATTTCTTCCAGGAACACCCTCACAGACACACCCTGAAATAATGTTTTATCAGCCTTGTGGGCTGTCTGGGCATTGCTTAGCCCAGCCAAGGTAACACATAAGATTAAATATCACAGATAATTTTTCTCCCTGTTAATCATTGCATTATTTTATATCTGCATAAATAAAAACATATTGCCTATTTAATCTATGTAGCAAATAGACAAATTATTTAGTTAATGTGATTTTCAAACAATATTGATTAAGAGTTTAAATTCTAGAGCTGTCAAATAAAATATTAACTGAGCTGATACTGCAGAAACTACAAATAGTCTTAGCATTTGAAGAAAAAAAATTATTTAATCCTTTGAAAAATTTAACTATTTCTGCTAAAAAATAACTTTAAATTTTCACTCAATTTTGAAAAATTAAGAAGTGATATTCTTTAAGTACAATTATAAATAATTAAATACTTAAGAAGATTGTAACTGAAAAGCCTGAAGACCCTTAATTTTAGTGGTGCAATTGTGCCACTGAAATGTGATTTGCAGCCTAATTATTGCTTCTTTATTTCATCCTTAACAAGATGCTGACAAATGGTTTGTAGTTTTAACTTAAGAAACTAGACTAGCACAGAAATAATGAGAATATTTTGGCTCAAAAAAAAAGATGATGTTGACATGAACTATCCAGTTGGCTCTGAAACATAATGTAAAAATTTTAACAATTAAGTGCAGCATAAATTTGTAGTTGAAGTGTATATGTAGATCACAGTGAAAAGCAACACATTTCTATTAAATGAGACATTTGAAAATTCAATTTTTGCTTTCTATTAGATTTCATTCTCATGGATGTACATCTATGTATGAGGGATTATCTGTATAAATGTGAATTATATCTATATAATATCTAGTAAATATATGTTTTTATGTATTACCGATATATTAATTGTATATCTTAGCACTATTATTTCAAATATAGTAGCACCATATATTAAGTTGTCTTATGCAGGCAGAAATTTTAACACAAAGTAATTTTTCTCAGACTACGTGATTTTATTGATGTGTGTGTATACACACAACTTTTATTTACAACAATTTTTGCAGTATGATTTTGCCTTATTTCTGATTTTGGGGCCTTCCTTTTTTTTTTTTTTTTTTTTTTGGTCTGTTTTATGTTTCTCAACAGGTTCCTCCAATCTTCTGGATATTCTCTAAGCTAATAAAAGGCCATAACATAGTTACTTTGGTTGCTTGCTACTGAGGATACTAAGGAATAGAAATATAATAAATTCCTTTTTGTGGTAGGAAAAAAAAAAGGTTTTAAAAATGCTAAAATTTTCCAAAAAATATCTGTTCTTTAAAAGCCAAACTCCTCTAGAACAAAAAGACTTATTTTTTAAATGCATATATTATGGAAACATGGGGAATGCTAAAATCCTCAATAGGGAGAGAAAGCTAAAATCCTAGATAGGGAGAGAAAGAGCAATAATTGATCATATAGCCCAATAGAAGAGACAAAATAGATTGATCTCCTTAGGGAGAAATAATGTTAAGTACCGATATATTAGCTTCTACAACAGTTGGAATCATGTGTGCAAAAAGAAAAAAAAGCCAACTGAAGAGACACAGTGCCTTTCTTCAGTCCAAAGTGGGGTGGAAAAAGTGCTCCTGGCTAGTCTAATGTTATGGGCAGATGTGAAGCATCTGATGCTTACACCTGAGAGAGCTAATTAGCTAATTAAATTCTTAGGAGGAGCAGGGAAACAAGCCTGAGGTATAAGATTTGGCCCAGCAGAGATGTACGCTGTATACCAGAAAGAATGTGAATTTTAAGATCTCTGACTAGGAGGAAAGAAAGCAAGGAAGGATTTTATTTCAAGCCAAA
The DNA here is from genome assembly GCF_027409185.1 of Cynocephalus volans. NCBI lineage: Eukaryota > Metazoa > Chordata > Mammalia > Dermoptera > Cynocephalidae > Cynocephalus > Cynocephalus volans. Next base: position 116,166,582 of record NC_084468.1, on the reverse strand, counting down.
AGAATTACAGACATTAACTAAATTTTTAAAAGGATAGTGAATTAGCAACAAGGGGAAAAACTTGTTTTTAAATTTTTGTTTTAATGGATCTTGTTCATTATTTGAAATAAAATAAATTTATACCTATTTAAGGCAATATTACTAAATTAAGCTTTTTATTACATAAAAGCACAAAACTATGCTACCTACCATAAGTGAATAATTACGCAGTACATGCATGTATTGGAGGAACACACTGTACTTCATAAATGAATACAAGTAAATGTTAAAATTTTTAAAATAATAAAAATTTATGCTCCATAATTACACTTGTCTATAAAAAAAAAAAAATTCCCTTGATTGACTGACAACACTTATTAGGGCAAAGGGTTATATTAACTCAGACCACCGAAGTCAGCCGCATGTTGCTATGATTAGATTTTGTTTGCTGGCTTAATGGAAGGCATATTTATGTAAACCATCTCTCCCACTCACATAATTCACATAATTGGGAAAAATTCAGAATGCTAAAATTTCCTCAGCTACAAGGTCAAATTTTACTTTACACTAAAACTCTTGATTGGATCCTTGTTTGTGTAGTTTTCTTTTTATACATTGAATATAAACACATATTTTTTCATATACCATGTAGACAGCATTTAGCTATATATAGAATTAAGTAACAAATGAAGCTTTAGTTACCATTTAAATAGTGTAAATTTTTAAATATAGAGCTGTCGGGTCCCGCCAGCCGACCCGAACAGCCCTAGCCTCATTGCTTTTGGTGGGCGAGCAAATGGCCCGGGATTCCTCTTTCCCTCCTGTCCCCTTTGGAAGGAGACGGGAGAAGAGAGCTGTGAAGAGAGGTGAGCACAGCCTCCGGCCCCAACCAGCCCGGTTTAAAGGACACTTAGACACTGAGGGGGTTCTGTCGAGCAGTTCTGTTTATTAGCACACAAGCACTTGCTTTTAAAGCCAAATGGGGAAGGGAGGTTTTTATATCCTCCAATCAGCTTAAAGGCTACAAGGGCATGCATCCTGTCTCAATGCCTATCTATTGCAATCACTCAGTGTTCACGAGCGTGGAAGCATGTATTTGGCCAATAAGGGCTAATGCAAGGTTCCCGCAGACACTCCCACCCTACTTCCTCCAGGCGCCATCTTAGGCTGCCACGTTAATACGCCCTTGTGGGCCCATAATGGCACCACTTGTAATGTCACTTAAGGTGGCGTTAGTTTTTAAGGCCCGACATAGAGCAATTCTCATTTTGTTTAAAAAGTTAAATCTAAAATTTAGCATTGTTGTAAAGTAATTGCTCTCAACAAGTAGAGTTTTAAAAAGTCACATATTAATACTTCAGTGTTTTGATCACAATAGAAGTGTTAGAATAAAGTAAATCACTTATATTCTAGTTGCAATTAATGAATTCTGTCTAATATTAGATCATATAACTCATTACAATTTATGAAAGAAAAAGAGATCATATTTGAAAATTTTTAAAAAGTATTAAAGACATCTACATGATTTCTTAGGGGGAAAGAAAAGAAATGTGTGATTATGTTATAAATAAAATTTTGAAGCTTTCTGGTTTACTACCATATTTTAATTTTTTTTATTTAATGCATTTTGAGAGGGAAATTTTTTTTCTTAAAATAAACTGTGCTTTCATTCTAATTCTAATCATAAAAATCCCAAAAATCTTGAAATAAAGGAAAAGAATACTATGAAAGGAGAATCACTAGTCATTAAAGTAATATATTCTTGTAAAATGTATTGCAAATGACTCACTGTGCCCTTTAAATGCTCTAGCCATGATGTAGTAAACAAAAGTAGATTTCATTTGCAGGGTCAGTAAAACTGGTATTGAAAGAGATGATTTGCTTTCAGTAACCCCTTAAATAACTCATAACCATTCCACAGAAATACAACATTAAATAGCTATAATTTTTTACAACTCATAATTTTTCACAAAATACATACATTTAAAGACATCTTTTAAAATGGACCAAAAATTATTATTTAATGTATCTTCTTAGCAGGCCTAAATCAATCAAGCAATAATGTGAATATTCTTCAAACATCAAATATGTTGTTATAGTCATATACTTAAGAAAATTAATTGGAAAAGGCAATTTTTGAAACGGTATATTTAATAATGTGAAACAGAAAGTGTTATATTTTTTGTGATTATTTTAGCTAATCTAAACATCTACATAAAATCTAAGCTTTAAAATGTTAATACTGCAAATTTTATTAACAGATTAAGCAATCACAATTGCAATATCATTTACACAATAGTATAATTTGCTTTGAAATGTAAATAATTTTATCCTGGCAAATGTCAGATAGATTATTGTCCCATGAAATTGGCTAATGAAAGCTTGTTTGTTAATATTATGGCTAGTAGTTTTCTTTTTTTAGAGTTGTGTAAGGAATGTAATTGATTCCATTAAAGTGGGACTGAGTTGTAAGAGCAGCAGTTTTCCTCTTTACCAATGAGTTTGTGGTAAGAATGGAAATGAGATATTACAGCAGTTTCATGTATTCAAAACCTTGCCTGGCTGCTCATTGTTGCACACAAATATACAAAATATTCATTATCACTGATTGACTGGGTGCCATGAAATAGCTTATCTTTCTGTTGATTTTGAAAGATTGTAATCTTTTGCAAATACCCAAATATATGATATTAAATTATTTTTAAAATCTTTTACACATGAAATGTGAATTCAGCAGTGTTTTTAAGTTAAAGTGACATTGGCAAGCCACTAACTTTCCAGGGTTCAATTTTCCTGTTTCCAAGCTGTGGTAACAATACCTGCTTTTGTTTACTTTGAAGAGAGTGAGAATAACAGAGATAAGAGGGATTCTCCCAGGGCCTACAGTAGCCCCTGTTAGTAAATAAAATACTTTATAAAAACTGAATTATCTTTTCCCAGTGTATTAGTCCATTTCAGTTGCTTATAACAAAATACCTGGATCTGGGTGATTTATAAAAACAACAAAATTTATTGCTTACAGTTTCTGAGGTTAGGAAGTCCAAAGTCCATATTGCAAGACAGTGGAAGCAGAGAGAGCAGACACAGATTCTTCTTTCTCTTTTAAAGCCCTCAGAACAACACCCCTGGCCACCATTTTTAATCCATTCACTATGGCATGGCCCTACAATCCAATCACCTCTTTAAGGCTCCACCTTTCAATTACCATTATAGGATTTCCCACCCTCTTAACAGTCACAGTGGGACCAAGTTTCTAATGCATAAAAGTTAGGGGACACAATACAAGCTTCGGTGAGTTTTGGGGGGACATAATGCAATCTATTATATCCAGCCATTAAGTAAAGTTTGAGTTAGTTACTGTATTAAATTCATTATAGAAACTCAAAGAACAGAAGCACAAATATAAAGATTAAATTAAGCTTTACATTGGTTTGGAAATACTAAAGACAAAATTCGGTAATATAAACATGAACTCAAAAAGAAGAAAAAAGCAACAAGGCAGAAATTAGTACTAACAAAATGTATTGCTAAATAATATTGCTTATGGAGTAGCTTACTGTTTATAAATACCATCACATATTAAATTTAACTAATTAATTAATTTATTTTTTGACGGGTAAGGGGATCGCAACCCACGGCACCACGCTCAGCCAGTGAGCACACCGGCCATCCCTATATAGGAACCAAACCCACGGCCTCGGCGCTACGAGCGCCGCACTCCCCTGAGTGAGCCACAGGACCGGCCCTCAAATTTAATTTAATTTAATCCTTCTAATAATCATTTGAAGTAGTGTCCTGTATTGGATTGTGGCAGATATGTATTTGTGATGTGCCCCTCAGATCGTCCTTTAAGAAATCCTCATTTTTCCTTTGTCTAGAGTTGGCTAGCTGACAATTTTCTGCTCTTTGTCAGTTGCCTCAACTGTTATGCCAATGTTATGCTTTTCCCAAGGTGACCTCCCAACCAATGAATAAGCAAGGTGATGGTAAGTGAGAATGTTTTTTTTTTTTTTTTTCAGGAAGACCCTCAGCAAATGACTAAGCAAAGCAATGGCATAGTAGCCTACTTATTCTCACTTTTGGCATTCCTTAAATGGGCAATTTTTGCTCCAGAGCTCTCTACTTGGTGGGAAGCCTGTCTGCATCAAAGTTATGTTATTAACTGTCTGATTTTTCTCCTTCACTTTTCTTTCTATAGGTTACTCCTCAATGAAATTTTGTATGCTTAAATCCAAGTCTCTCATTGCTTTCCAGAGAACTCATTTTATGACAGAGGAATGAGAAAACTCACCACTAGTTCCATGGATTGTGTGATGATTAATTTTAGGTGTAAACTTGACTGGGTCACAAGGTTCCCAGATATTTACTTAAATATTTTTCTGGATGCAACTGTGAATGTGCTTCTGAATAATATTAGCATTTGAATCAGTATGCTCAGTAAGAATTGATCACCCTCCCATTACATGTGGACATCATCTGATCCACTGAGGGTCTGAATAGAACAAAAAAACAAAGGGTAAGAGAATTCTTCTTCTCTGCATAACTGTTCCAGCTATAACATAGGTCTTCTCCTGACCTCAAACTGGGATTTATACCATTAGCATTCTACTTCTCAGGCCTTCAACTTGGACTAGAGCTTACATCATTGGCTGTCCTGGTCCTGAGCCTTTAGACTCAGAGGGAAATTGCACCATCAACTTTTTTGGGTCTCCAGCTTTCATTTCAGACAGCAGACTGTGAGACTTCTCAGCCTCTATATTCATGTGAGCTAATTTCTTACACACACACACACACACACACACACACACACACACACACAAATTGGTCATGTTTCTCTAGAGAACTCAGGCTAATACAGAGTGTAAATAAAGTAAGAATTATTGTGGAAAATTTTACAAGACAATAATTAACAGAAAGTGAATTATTATTTCACAGAAAATCTGTATGTAGGCAAGACACAGCCAGAATTGACATGCTATGGAAATAATTAAATAGTGAGATTCTATTGAAGCACCATAAATCTCTAGAAGAAAGGGAGTAATGAACAAGGTCAACAATAAGAAAGGGGCATGTTTAGCTACAAAAAGAGGGGGAAATGGGTATACAGGCTTCTTTAGATCCCCTGCCCCCTTCATAGGAGCAAAGCCTACATCAGCTTCCTTTAAAGATGAAATAACTAATAACAGATTATGCTTACAGCTATTAACTTTAAAACTGGGTGAAATGTATGATGCAAGTGCTTTCAGGCAGTGACAAAGGACAACGAAAGACTGAAATTCCTGAGAGAAGAGATATGGATAACGCAAGCCCCATGGTCATGCAAAATCTATGTCTGGGGAAAATTTCCCAGTAGCAGCACAGAAAAGCTGCATTCTGAACACATCATGGTGGCCCTACTAAACAGAGGAGGCACAGATCAGTGTTTGGAAAAGCAGAGTGGTTGGCATCCACAGGGACATCCCAAAGTAGGGAGCTGCATAGAAACATTGTCCAAAAAGTTCATGTGGGGGTCTACCACCAATCTGTCATCTCTCTATATATCTAGTGATCAATATTTCTAGGTAGATATAAAGAGACAGAGAGACTGATAGATATCTCAGGCACAAACAAACATACACAAACCCACACCCATATATAGTTGATTCTCATTATTTGGTATAGTTATGCTCTATGAAGTCAGCATATAATACTAAAACATTGCTCCTATAGGAAATATTAAAGTTAGGTCCCAGTGAACCCCTGGTCACAACATTGTTATCAATTGATTAATACCTAACCTTGTTTTATGTGTGTTTCTGTTTACTGACAACTTACTTAATACCATATTTAACACCTAACTTTGTTTATGCATGTTTCTACTTATAGACACCGTATTTAGTATGCATTGTTGATTCATTAAGATTGAACTGATGGCAAAAAACACCCATGCCTGAATGTAACTAATCTAACACATGTATTTTATTTGTAAGGAATATCACAGCCTTGTCCGTAGGAAAACCAAGCAGCACTTTAGCATTATTACTTGGGGGTCATCTAAAGCAGTGAAATCATCAACAAAAGGCCAAAAATTTGGAAAATGTGATTTGAACATACACAGAAAGGACACTTGTTAATAGTATGGAAGCTGAAACAAGAAGACATCTTCTTGTTCAACCTCAGCTAGAAACATGCATATCAGATAACCCAAATGCTTTGCCCCTCTGCACCTGTCTGCAAATGACCAAAAAGTGCTGGGTAGGATTGATTTTAGGGTTACAAATAAATTTAATAAGTAGGAGAATTTACAAATATGGAATTCGTAAATAATGAGGATTGGCTCTGTATATTTACAGGTGTTAATGTGTAATTTTATTTCTTACTGAAGAATTTTGATTTATTTATCAGATTCCTTCATGGGAGGAAATGTCTTATATTCTAAAACTCAGTTTCTGACTGGGCCTCTATGTCTTCCTGAGAACCTATTGACTACCTCTTCTTCAGTGATAAATAGAAGTATGTACACCTTGAATTGTTTCCATCTTATTTTACTAAGATTAGGGAGACATATAAAAGTAGACAAATTCCTTGTCCTCCACTTACATTTATCCTTGTTTCAGTTTTATAACTAAAATATGCTTGCTTGTAAGAAATACCAAAAAGTTATGTAGAGGGTTAACAAATAAACACGATTCTGAGCTCTGTGACTCTCCAGTTTGCCAGCTTGTCAGTTCTTCCTGTGTGGTGAGAGACTGGCTTGCTCTCTAGCTCTTATTGCAGAAAGCCCCTTAATCACATCCCCCTTCTCCATGACCCAGTTTAGCCCACCTGGTGAAGCCCCCTACCCAGAGCCCCTTACCCACCTTTAACCACCTGATGAAGACCCCTATTTGGGGAACTCTGCCTGGATCCAGACAGAGCTAATAGAAAAGCTTGCTTGCTTGCTCAAGAAAGATATATAACCTCAACTTTCCCTGCTTTCAGGGCCCAGGTTTTTGGAACATGAGTTCGCCTGGGACTGCTAGCATAAGAAATCATCTGGTTTCTCCATTTCTCTGAGTGTCTGTATTTCCTTGGTGTCTTTTTCCACAACAATATTAAATCCATTCTGTTATTTCCATTCAACTGAGATCTAGAAAGAACATGACCGTGGACTCAAATATTTTCCTACCATTCTACCTCTAACCATAAAGCTATTTAACTACTCTGAACACTAGACTTTATTTATTTATTTATTTATTTATTTGTTCAGTGTGTGGCTAGTCCCTAGAAGAATCAAACACTGGACCTTGGTACCACGTGAGCCAACTCTTTAAAATATGTCCTCTATATATGCGCATCTGAATGGCTCTTTTTTTCTGGAGAACCATGACTGATATAGTCTTTTCATCCTTATGTGATACAGATATTTAGACAAGTTTGTGTGAATGGGAGTGTGTAAGCATTGGTAATATTTATTATAGTCTCTGGCAAAACACACACACACACACACACACACACACACACACACACACACACCCTAGTCATATGAATTGAAGAAAAAAGGGAGTGTTCCCATATATGCTATGTTTATTTCTTAATTTCAAATATCACTATCTATATCCATATTGCTATTGCTTAAAGAGTGTTACTTCATAACCATCATAGTTTATAAAATAAGAAACTCAGTCTTTTTAGTAACTTTCTACTTTTCATATTTGTTTGGTACTCCTACCCCTCATTTTTATATGTCTATAATGTTTTATCTTCCAAATTTTTTAACTTCTTCTTACTCTGAATAAGCAAATTGGTACCTTTACTTCCCAAATCAGACATGTATCAATCAAACTTCCTTTGAAATGTGCTTTTGAATATTGTGATTACTTAACAAAAAACGTATTTTTTAAAATATAACAGGCATTTCCTTATAACCAATTTTTTCAATAATTTAATAGTTTTTTTCTATTTTGATGGTAAATATTGACCAAACTGCATTTCATTGAAACCCAGGATGAAGTGATACCATGTATTTGTATGTAATCATGCTTTGGGGCTTTCATTCAGATTATTCAAAAGCATTCCAATTTAAGATATTTTAGGTAAGGTGAAAATGAATATCTGTAACATCAGACATTCCATAACTTGCAGAGGTTTTAAAGATTACCTGATATAAAGCATGTAAATTGCCAATATCACTTTCATGAAGATAAAAAATATTATAATGTGGTAGTTCTGTTTCTTATAAAGATTGTTTAGAACTAAGACTGCCAAGAAGAGGAACTTTGAAATCTGAAAACAGTATTTAAAAAAAATATGATTGGTGATGTCAGTAAGCTATCGAACTGTGAAGACTTACATGGCAAAAATGACAGAAATAAAGGAAGCCAATGTTTAGAACTGCTAATCTTTTGAAATGTACTTTGAGTTAAAAGGAGTAACTGAAAGACTAACAAATAGACTAAAAATCTGTTAATATGTGGCTAGCTATAGAGTGATACAGAGCTTTCAAGAGTCTTACTAAGCATGGGACAATAAACAAAGTTTAATGTCTTTGAAAGAGGAGAGACTTTAAAAATAAGGCTTTAGAGTGGGAAATATGAGGAAAATCACACTAAGACAAGGGTATACTAGAATGAGACCATACTTCACAATGAGTTAACTTTCAGGAGAGAATAGAACTGTGGTTACCAGAGGCAGGAAAGGAGTAGAGAAAAGGGGTATAGATTAACTGGTTAATGGACTCAAAATAGCTAGTTAGTTAGAAAAAATAATTTCTACTGATTTACAGTTGAGCTAGGCAACTGTAATTAACATTAACTTATTGCATGTTATCAAATAACTAGAAGAGGGGAGATCGAACATTCTCAACACAATGAAATAATTACATTTTGTAATGATGAAGATGCTAATTATCTCGATTTGATTATCACACGTTGTACACAGGTATTGATATTCAACTCTATACCCTACAAATATGTACAATCAATTACATTTCAATTAAAAAAATGAATTGAAAAAAATCAAAACTAGTTCAATGAGGTTTTTCAAGATGGCGGCGGCTGCGGCGGCTGGCGCGGAGTAGCTGAGGTGGAAAAGGTGGCCACTGGGCCTCAGGCAGCCGGGAAACTTGTAGACCTTCCTCTGGCCATCTCTTAAGGGAGGACTGCTGCTGCTGGCCGGTCGTGGGGGCTCAACGCCACTTTGCCCCCGGCAGGAGAGGCTGCCTCATTTACCGGCAACAGCTTTGAAGTGTGGAGCAGGAAAAGAACTGATTCTTAGCTGCAAAAGCGAGTCTTGAAACAGGGAACACGGCGCCAGGGCTGCTGTGGATGCAGCCAGGATCCCGGAGGCTGGGGCCGCACTGAAGGCGGCCAGCTGCCCTATTCAGGATTCGAGGTTTCAGGCCGGCATTAAAGAAGATTCCTGGGAGCGCCCGAGCGGCGCCGCGACTGAACAGCCCGAGGCGGCAGCGCCGAGAACACGGAAGGCAACAAACCAGAGACAGAGAGCGAGCACCAGACCTGGCACAGCACTGTGAGTGATCCCTGGCACAGCTCTGTTCGGGGGGTGGTTGCCCACCCGGCTCCCGCCTGCACCACCAGGCCACTCACTGCTCCAGTGCTGCCTCCATTTTCCCAGGTGCGGGCAGCTCCGCCCTGATTGGCCATCACTGAGCCCATTTGCTTGGCCTGGTGCGGGGCTTTCCGGACCCTGCGGGCCGACCTCCTCTCCCACTCCCTCCGCGGTTCTCTGGCGGGGCTGGGGGTGTGGGGCGTCCCGACCAGTGTTGGGAGGGCTAGGAAATACGGGCGGGCCGACTGTCACTCCACCACACCCTGGACTCCGGCCCGGTAAACTTCCTGTTACTGGGAGGCAGATACCATCTCTGCGACCATCAGTTTGGAAAAAAGCCTAACGAATTTCTGGTTGGGAATAGTGTGGTAGGAGAGTTCCCAGGTCCGCTAGAACCTGCCGGAGAGCAGGCTGCAGGTGGGCACTAGACTCGGTTTATACCGGGGGGATACAAAGGTGAACAAGACCCGAGAAAGATCTACACAGTGCTACAAAGGCACCCAGAGAGACTGGTCGTCTGTGCCTAGCAGAAACCTGGTAGACTTCCTGGGCGAGGCGGTGCTGAGCAGGGTCTTGAAGGCCCAGCTGATAGACGAGGGGTGCAGAAGACACACCCCAGCCCAGCACAGTGTGCACAGAGGGGGGAGACGTGCGGCCAGGGAGGCGGAGACTCAACAGAAACCACACACCAGGTGGGGTCGCCACTGCACGATCTAACAGCCTGGGCCAGAGCACACGGAACGGGGAGAAGTCCTGTACAGAAAGTGAAAGCTCAACAGAGATCACACACCCTGTGGTGCGTGATCCACCAGCCCAGCAGAGTACAAGCTGACCAGAAAGGTGGATCCCCGGAGAAGCCCAAGACCCGAGGCAACCACACACACAAGACACTAGAGGCCAACTGAGCAGTCACGGCGGGAGCCATACCAAATTGGCAACCACAGCAACATCCTAGTTAGTCATTAGTCTCAAACTGGTGGACTGTGAAACCCCCTGCCACAATGAATAAACACCAAAAAAAAGACACCAGAAATACAAAAAATCAAGAAAGTACACCACCAAAAGTTAATAAATCTCATACTCTAGATCCTATAGAACAAGAAGCCCTTGAAATAACTGACAAGGAATTTCGAGTGATAATTCTAAGGAAACTGAATGAGATACAAGAAAACTCAGCTAGACATCATGATGAAATAAGGAAAAGTATACAGGATCTGAAAGAGGAAATATACAAGGAAATCAATGTCCTGAAAAAAAATGTAGCAGAACTTGCTGAACTGAAGAAGTTATTCAGCGAAATAAAAAACACAACGGAGAGTTTAACCAGCAGGCTTGTCGAAGTTGAAGAGAGAACCTCTGAACTTGAAGATGGGCTGTTTGAAATAACACAAGCAGACAAAAAGAAAGAAAAAAGAATCAAGGACATGGAAGAAAATCTGAGAGAGATATCAGACAACCTCAAGCGCTCAAATATCCGAGTCATGGGTATTCCAGAAGGGGAGGAAAATGGAGATTCCATTGAAAACATATTCAACAAAATAGTGGCAGAAAACTTCCCAGGTATAGGAAAAATCACAGATCTTCAGATCCAGGAAGCTCAACGATCTCCAAATGTATTCAACCCAAAAAGGCCTTCTCCAAGACATGTCATAGTCAAATTGGCAAAACTCAGAGACAAAGAGAGAATCTTAAAAGCTGCAAGAGAGAAGCGTCAAATCACCTATAAGGGAGCCCCAATCAGGTTAACATCAGACTTTTCATCACAAACCCTAAAAGCTAGAAAGGAATGGGATGATATTTTCAAAATACTAAAAGACAAAGATTGCCAGCAAAGAATACTCTACCCTGCAAGGCTATCCTTCTGAAATGAGGGGCAAATAGTATATTTCTCAGACAAACAAAAACTGCGGGAGTTCACTACCACAAGACCACCCTTACAAGAAATCCTCAAGGGAGTACTGGGTTTGGTTCCTGAAAAATAACTACCACTGCCATAAAAACCTAAGAAAAATCTAAACCCGCTAGTACAATAAAAATGGCATTCATGAAGAGAAAACAAGCTAACAAAAACACTATCTACAACCTAAGGAACCAACAAACAAAGAAACCAAACAGTAAATCAGAAAGCAAGGAACAAAAGACACCTAAGACAACCAAACAACCAATAAAATGCTAGGAATAAATCAACACCTTTCAATAACAACTCTTAATGTTAAAGGCTTAAATTCCCCAATTAAAAGACACAGACTGGCTGACTGGATCAAAAAGCAGGACCCAACTATATGCTGCCTACAAGAGACCCACCTCACCCATAAAGATTCACACAGACTAAGAGTGAAAGGATGGAAAAAGATTTACCATGCAAACAGAAAAGAAAAACGAGCTGGAGTGGCTATTCTTATATCTGACAAAATAGACTTTAAACTAAAAACCATAAAAAGAGACAATGAGGGACACTACTTAATGATAAAAGGACTGATCCATCAAGAAGACATAACAATCATAAATATGTACGCACCCAATGTTGGAGCAGCCAGATTTATAAAACAAACTCTATTAGACCTAAAGAAGGAAATAGACACTAATACCATAATAGCAGGGGACCTGAACACTCCACTGTCAATATTAGACAGATCATCTAGGCAAAGAATCAGTAGAGAAACACAAGATCTAAACAAGACTCTAGACCAATTGGAATTGGCAGATATCTACAGAACATTCCACCCTACAACCTCAGAATATTCATTCTTCTCATCAGCACATGGATCATTCTCCAGGATAGATCACATATTAGGTCACAAATCAAGTCTCAATAAATTCAAAAAAATTGGAATTATCCCATGTATCTTCTCAGACCACAATGGATTAAAACTAGAAATTAATAACAAACAAAACTTTGGAAACTATACAAACACATGGAAATTAAACAGCATTCTACTTAATGACATATGGGTACAAGAAGAAATCAAGCAGGAAATCAAAAAGTTTATTGAAACTAATGAAAACAATGATACATCATACCAAAACCTGTGGGATACTGCAAAAGCAGTATTGAGGGGAAAATTTATTGCATTAAATGCTCACTTCAGAAGAATGGAAAGATGGCAAGTGAACAACCTAACACTTCACCTTAAAGAACTAGAAAAACAAGAACAATCCAATCCTAAAGTTAGCAGACGGAAAGAAATCATTAAGATCAGAGCAGAACTGAATGAAATTGAAAACCAAAAAACAATTCAAAAGATCAACGAATCAAAAAGTTGGTTTTTTGAAAAGATAAATAAAATTGACAAACCATTAGCATGGCTAACAAAAAAAAGAAGAGAGAAGACTCAAATAACAAAAATTAGAAATGAAAAAGGCGATATTACAACTGATTCATCTGAAATACAAGGAATCATTCGAGACTACTATAAACAACTATACGCCAACAAATTTGAAAATCTGGAGGAAATGGATAAATTTCTGGACACACACAAGCTCCCAAAACTGAACCGTGAAGACGTAGAAAATTTGAACAGACCAATACCAATAAAGGAGATTGAAGCTGTTATCAGAAGGCTCCCAACAAAGAAAAGCCCAGGACCAAATGGATTCACAGCAGAATTTTACCAAACATTCAAAGAGGAATTGACACCGATTCTTTACAAACTATTCCAAAAGATTGAAACGGACGCAAATCTCCCAAACTCATTCTATGAAGCAAACATCATCCTGATACCAAAACCAGGTAAAGATATAACCAAAAAAGAAAACTACAGGCCGATATCCTTGATGAATATAGATGCAAAAATCCTCACTAAAATACTAGCAAACAGAATACAGCAACACATACGAAAAATTATTCATCACGATCAAGTGGGATTCATCCCAGGGATGCAAGGTTGGTTCAACATACGCAAATCAATAAATGTGATACACCATATTAATAAACTCAAACACAAGGACCATATGATCATCTCTATAGATGCTGAAAAAGCATTTGATAAAGTTCAGCACTCATTCATGACAAAGACCCTCTATAAGTTAGGTATAGAGGGAAAGTATCTCAACATAATTAAAGCCATATATGACAAACCCACTGCCAATATCATCCTGAATGGGGAAAAGCTGAAAGCTTTTCCTTTAAGAACAGGCACTAGACAAGGATGCCCACTCTCACCACTTCTATTCAACATAGTGTTGGAAGTACTAGCCAGAGCAATCAGAGAAGAGAAGGAAATAAAGGGCATCCAGATTGGAAAAGATGAAGTCAAACTGTCCCTGTTTGCAGATGACATGATCCTATATATCGGACAGCCTAAAACCTCTACAAAAAAACTGTTGGAATTGATAAATGATTTCAGCACAGTAGCAGGATACAAAATCAACACACAAAAATCAGTAGCATTTCTTTTCTCCAATTGGTAACATGCAGAAGGAGAAATCAAGAAAGCCTGCCCATTTACAATAGCCACCAAAAAAATAAAATACTTAGGAATTGAGTTAACCAAGGAGGTGAAAAATCTCTATAATGAGAACTACAAACCACTGCTGAGAGAAATTAGAGAGGATACAAGAAGATGGAAAGATATTCCATGCTCTTGGATTGGAAGAATCAACATAGTGAAAATGTCCATACTACCCAAAGTGATATACAAATTCAATGCAATCCCCATCAAAATTCCAAAGACATTTTTCTCAGAAATGGAAAAAACTATTCAGACATTTATATGGAACAATAAAAGACCACGAATAGCCAAAGCAATGCTCAGCAAAAAAAATAAAGCTGGAGGCATAACACTACCTGACTTTAAGCTATACTACAAAGCTATAATAACCAAAACAGTATGGTACTGGCATAAAAACAGACACACTGACCAATGGAATAGAATAGAGAATCCAGAAATCAACCCACACACTTACTGCCATCTGATCTTTGACAAAGGCACCAAGCCTATTCAGTGGCGAAGGGACTGCCTCTTCAGCAAGTGGTGCTGGGATAACTGGATATCGATATGCAGGAGAATGAAACTAGATCCATACCTCTCACCGTATACTAAAATCAACTCAAAATGGATTAAGGATTTAAATATACACCCTGAGACAATAAAACTTCTTAAAGAAAACATAGGAGAAACACTTCAGGAAATAGGACTGGGCACAGACTTCATGAATACGACCCCAAAAGCACGGGCAACCAAAGGAAAAATAGACAAATGGGATTATATCAAACTAAAAAGCTTCTGCACAGCAAAAGAAACAATTAAAAGAGTTAAAAGACAACCAACAGAGTGGGAGAAAATATTTGCAAAATATACATCTGACAAAGGATTAATATCCAGAATATATAAGGAACTCAAACAACTTTACAAGAAGAAAACAAGCAACCCAATTAAAAAATGGGCAAAAGAGCTAAGTAGGCATTTCTCTAAGGAAGATATCCAAATGGCCAACAGACATATGAAAAAATGCTCAACATCACTCAGCATCCGGGAAATGCAAATCAAAACGACATTGAGATACCATCTAACCCCAGTTAGGATGGCTAAAATCCAAAAGACTATGAACGATAAATGCTGGCGAGGCTGCGGAGAAAAAGGAACTCTCATACATTGTTGGTGGGACTGAAAAATGGTGCAGCCTCTATGGAAAATGGTATGGAGGTTCCTTAAACAATTGCAAATAGATCTACCATACGACCCAGCCATCCCACTGTTGGGAATATACCCAGAGGAATGGAAATCATCAAGTCGAAGGTATACCTGTTCCCCAATGTTCATCGCAGCACTCTTTACAATAGCCAAGAGTTGGAACCAGCCCAAATGCCCATCATCGGATGAGTGGATACGGAAAATGTGGTACATCTACACAATGAAATACTACTCAGCTATAAAAACGAATGAAATACTGCCATTTGCAACAACATGGATGGACCTTGAGAGAATTATATTAAGTGAAACAAGTCAGGCACAGAAAGAGAAATACCACATGTTCTCACTTATTGGAGGGAGCTAAAAATTAATATATAAATTCACACACACACATACACACACACACACAAACCGGGGGGGGGGGGAAGAAGATATAACAACCACAATTATTTGAAGTTGATACAACAAGCAAACAGAAAGGACATTGTCGGGGGGGAGGGGGGGAGGGAGAAGGGAGGGAGGTTTTGGTGATGGGAAGCAATAATCAGCTACAATGTATATCAACAAAATAAAATTTAAAAAAAAAAAAAAAAGAAAAGAAAATAAGAACTGAAAAAAAAAAAAAAAAAAAAACAAAGGTACCATATCAGAAGACAGCTGTGGCTCATCAGCCAGCACCCCAAAAGCCCACAGGACTGAGCCCAGTAAAGAAGGGGAAGTCCTCTCACTGCCAGGACCTAACAGACAAGCTGGAGACTGGGGGCAAATCGATACTCTGGGCTTCGGGTTCCTCACCTGCAAAACGGGAATAAAATCTAAATAATCCTTTAGAATAAAGAGATTAAAATGTAAAAAAAAAAAAAAAACTAGTTCAATGCTTGAATAGATGGAGGTAATATGTTCCTAGCATATTAAGGTAAAAGCAATTAACTTTTATCATCTTCCGCATAAGGTAGCATTATCTAAAACCTCAAATTATCTCTACAATCTCATACAAAATATCTGGTAATACAAATAATAAGACATGAATATATATGAATTGACACTAAATGAAATGAAAAATTAAAAATATCCTTAAAATATATCCAGATATATTTTTATCAGATATAAGCTTGAAAAATAATTTTATTAGTATGTTCAAGAGGATAAACAGCAAGGAAAACTTTTTCAGCAGAGAAAAAGAAATTATAAAATAATAGTTAAAGGGAACTTCCGAAATTGGAAATAAAATAAGTGAAATTTAGAATTCAATGGGTGCATTTTAGAGCAGATTAAAATAAAAGCTAAGAGTGAATTAGTGTACAGGAAGATGGATTATAAGAAAGTATACAGTCCGAAGTTCAAAGGGAAAATCATAAAGTTAATTAAAAAAAGAGCATCCACTGTATGCAGGATATCATGAAGGAAGCAGAAATTATATTGGAATCCAATTTGAAATGAAAGAAACATTGGACAAAAGCTGTAATTGAAGAAAATATGATGGATGGTTTTCAAAACACATGACAAATTATACGGAGAGTATTAAGCTACTCACAAAAGAATACATTGGCATAGTTCCCATTATATGAATTTCTAAAATGAGGAAAATTAATCTATAATTTTACAAGTCAAGATATTGAAATCATTCGTGCCTTATCAAAATCTTATCTCTAGGCAAACCCAGCAAAGGAAATATAAATGGTGAAAAACTATTTTCTACTTATGTGTTGTGTCACAAAGTGTTAGCCATATTTCCAGGTAACAATGTGATATCAGACTTGGAGAAACTTCTTTTACTTATTCTAACTTGAGCGCTCTTATTCTGGAGTGTCCATAAACAGCAATTGCCTATCTAAGATTCAGAGAAATCTGGGAGATTTTCACATGTGTCAAAAAAAAAAATAAAAGATCATATAAGATCTTTTCTGTCCCTTCTTCCCCAGCTCCAAGTCCTCTCCTAATCTCTCCTATTATACTCTCATGTGGCAAGAAAATCCATAGGTATAATCTTGTCTCTTTTTGAAATACCCACAAAAATACAACTGAAAAATAAATGTATTGGTGTCAAGAAATTGCATTTTAGGGAAAATTATATAATTTCTTCCAGACTTCAGGTGATAATCAAGCTTGTAAAAGCCCTAAGCTCACCAGCTAATCTCGAACATAATTACAGTAATTTAACAATCTTCATTAAATCTTTAAAATCAAATAGTTACCCTGTGTATTCAAAAGAAACATGGAAGTTAAGTCAATTAAAAAATTATCAGTTGTGTGTCACAGAACAAATTAGAACAGGTGCAAAATTCATAATAACTTTGTATTCTAACTTGCTTTGTATTATTTTCAAACATTTTTTCCATGTACTTTTAGGTAGGAATGTGATAAATGTTGACTAAATGTAAAAGGGTGCAAAAGGTATTTTGGTGGCTTTTTTTGTTTTTCTTTGTATTCAAGACAATGGTATGTTTAAATGACAAGTTCAGTTTTCTGGATGAGGTCATCTTAGAAATTCAAAGAATCTTTTTTGATTCATGCAGAGTCATGTATTAACCACTTGAAATTTGGATTAAAAGGATTTAAGATTCCTTTTCTCATTTACAGATAATTGCTTTAATAACTTACTCTCCACTTTGTCTTCAGAAAATCAGCTTTCTAAATTAGTTGTCTATTGAAGGTCTTCAGGTGTACACAATGTCAAATTTAGTATTAACTGAAGTGTATTCTCTGTCACAAAAAGAAATCCCATTTACGCTCATATTCAATGCATGGCTACTGAAATATATTTAATCTCCATATCTGAATTAATCATGCAATGAACAAAATTTATAGGGCAACAAGTTAAAGATTCTCTCTTTTGTTATCCAAACGATGTAGAACTTACGGTAAACAGTTGGTCAACACCAAGAGGATACAAAGTAATGTATTTGTAATAATATATATATATATATTAACATATTCAAATAACAGCATCCTCTATTATGTTGTCATTTAAATTGTATCATGCACTCAGTTATTTCCCACAGACATATAAACCAGGTCAACTTAACGAATCTTTCAGAAAATATCTGACTTGACTAGAAATAAATGCTGCAACATGAAACCTCTAACTGTTGTGGTTATTGCTCCTCAGGACTCCCAACTCATGACTACTTCCTCAATATAGTCATCATTTAATAGTGGAATAAAAGTAGGTATCTTGAGTTGAAAACTCATGAAGGCTATTACAGAAACCACTCAGGATCTACATCAAATTTGTACATTTTAAGTCTCTTATTTATATATCCAGAAAAGAAAGGCAGGCTGACCTCTACACAAAGCCTTTCAATCATAGTATTCTTAGCTTCTCTGTCTCTAATTATTTATATGTAAAATCTCTTCTCTCCAGTTTTTATTTTGGTAATGGCTTATAACATATTGTGCTTTCACAATGTTGCAACACTTAAATATTTGGTAACTTAAAAATAAATTAATATTTAAAATGTAGCTTTCTTCAAATAAGTGAATGATAGTTCGATCTTCAATTATGAAGTAGACAGCTAGTCTTAGTTTGCTGCTATAATTTTTATAATCCCTTCAAGTAACAGTGCATAAAAGTCACCTTTTATAATTGGCAGACATATTGATTAAACTAGACTGATGATTTATGGAAATGGACAATCCTTGTAATTCTGTGCAACAATTTGACTATGGATGCACACTAAGAATTTAATGGAACAGTTATATTTGATATGTTTTATTATTTTTCCCCTGCAAAATTGTCAGTATATTTATCCTGTAAAAATCACACTGGCTATACTTTCAATGATCGAAAAAAAATATTTTAAATGTATAATTATCAAATACTTATGGAAACCCAAATGACACGATTTTTTTGATTTACGGATGATATATCACTAAAGAGAAAAAGAAGTTTTTATTTTTTGTAAAATCATGATACTTACGTTTTGCATATGAATAAAGTTACCACCTAATTTATTCTGCTTTTATTATTATGCTTAAAAATAATACTTAGCTACATAAAAAATGAGTCACTGAATTCTAAAACTGTTGTGGGTTAAGGATATTAAAACAATATCTTAATTCTATAATTCTACTTATAAAAAAGTTACATCGAAAATAGTTTTATATTTTCTTCTTAGAATGCACATTAATTATGCACTTAAGTAAAAGAATAACAAAATCAGTACTCAGATTTTTCCTTTTGGAGGAAGAAATAGAATGATGACATTTGGAAAACTGGCAAACAATTAAAATAATTTATCTTCTAATTCATTATAATGCCAGGATGAATAGAAGAGATACAAAAGAAGAATAAGAAAGATTTTCTGTCTTCAGGTCTCTTACAACATATTATAGCATAAAGCAGAAATGCATATGAAATGATCAATTGACACTGCAGAATATCATATAATTGACAGATAAAATTGACAATTTAGAATATAAACACTGGAAAAGATATTCTACATAGGTGAATTCAAAGAAAGAATAGAAGACAGTATTAGAAGACTGACAATAGAGCATGCTACACCTTTAAAATTTAAAATAACCTTGAATAAATGTGATATAACAGATTATAAAATGACTTGAAAGACACTAGTAAAAAAATTAGATATGATTCATACATAATTGAGAGTTATGTGGTAAAGGTAATAAAATTCAGTGGTATGTAGAATGACCTTGGTGGTGCTTGCCCTGATTTAGTCCTATATCTATTGTTTAGAATGCATGCGGCTTCTGCAAAGTCTTTTTTTTTTTTTTTTCTTCTAGATCCCAGCTAGGTAATCAATCTGTCAATAATATCCAATTTGGAAATCATTAGTTCTGTATCACATTACTGATCTATACTCAGAGTGGGAGATGCTACATTCGTCCTAGGCCAGACATTTGTGGAAATCAGTCCACTTACCTGAATCCATGCTTACCACGTCTTTTTGTTATCTAGTGTTTCTGTGTCTTCCCCAAGGCCTTTGAAGCTGAAGGGCAAGAGAGCTGTCAACCATGATAGTTATTACTTGGAATCAATTACCTTCTTACTATCTTTTTTGGGATGAGTTTAACCTTCGAATTCTGTCAAATCTACTTTGAATTTCTTAAGTAGCACTTTAGCCCTGTTCTCCTAAGTGAAACAATTCAACCCTCCTGTACCAAACTTATAATATTAGGCATTGGACATCTATTATTGGATTGGGTGTTCTCATTCTCGATCTTGGTATGAGTCACTTATTTTGTACAATAAAAGCTGTATTTCCATATTTCTGAGTTTGCTCCTAACATACAGCAATTAACAGTAATAATGTCATTTGCCACTCTACATTTTTCAAGAAGTCAATATCAACATAGCATTGGAAGTACTATCAAAAGCAATTAGACAAGTAAAAGAAATAAACAGTATCCAAAACAGAAAGAAAGAAGTAAAATTATCTCTATTTACAGATGACATGATTCTATATGTAGAAAACCCAAAGATTCCACCAAAAAACTGTTATGTCTTATAAATAAATTCAGTGAAGTAGCAGGATATAAAATCAACATACAAAAATCTGCAGCACTTCTATGCACAGATAACAA
The DNA here is from genome assembly GCF_027409185.1 of Cynocephalus volans. Lineage (NCBI taxonomy): Eukaryota > Metazoa > Chordata > Mammalia > Dermoptera > Cynocephalidae > Cynocephalus > Cynocephalus volans. The sequence continues at coordinate 116,145,895 of NC_084468.1, read as the reverse complement.
TCTAGCTGAAAAACAAATCAAGGAAAAAAAAATCTCATTTACAATCGCATGAAAAAATAAACTCCACCACCCCCACCACCACCACCACCAACAACAAACCTTAAGAATGAATTTAACCAAGGAGGTGAAAAACTTCCAAGGTAAAAACTATAAAACATTGATGAAAGCAATTTAAGAGGACACAAGTGAATGGAAAGGAATTTTATGCTCATGAATCAGAAGAACTTTATAAATGTCTTAAGTTAAATTCAGATTATTTCTTCAGAAACCTAAACCCATGAAATAAGATATGATGACATAATTTTATTTCTGACATAAAAGTGAGTGTAAAAGTATATTTAAATACTTTGTTACTAAAAACTCTCCAGTTGCTTACATTTTCTCTTGGAGTTAAGCAATGACAAACTACAGAACTGATCCTTGAAAGTATTTAAGTCAAATCAAAAAAGATTAAAGACTTAAATATAAGACCTGAACCTTTAAAACTTCTAGAAGAAAATATAGGGGTAACACTCCAGGAAGTAGGACTGGGCAAAGACTTTGTATCAGACCCAAAAGGCACAGGAAACAAAAGAAAAAAATAAACAAATGGGATGACATCAAACCGAAAAGCTTCTGCACAGCAAAGGAAATAGTGCACAGCTTGGAAAGACAACCTACAGAACGGGAAATATTTGCTAACTATGTGTCTGACAAAGAATTAATATCCAGAATATACAAGGAACTCAAACAATGTAAGAGCAAAACAAATAATCTGATTTAAAGATGGGCAAAGGAGCTGAATAGATATTTTTCAAGGAAGACATACAAATGGCCAACAGGTAGGTATGTGAAAAAATGCTCAAAATCATTGATCAACAGGGATATACAAATCAAAACCACATTGAGATATTATCTCACCCCAGTTAGACTGCCTGTTAATCAAAATGACAGAAAATAACAAATTCTGGTGAGGATGCAGAGAAAGGGGAACCCTTATGCATTGTGGCTGGGACTAGAAATTAGTGCAACTATTATGGAAAACAGTATGGAAATTTCTCAAACACCTACAGAGAGAACAACCGTATGATCCAGCAATACCACTTCTAGGTACATACCCAAAGGAATGTAAATCATCACATCAAAGAGATACCTGCAGTTCCATGTTTATTGCAGCTCTATTTACAATAGGAACGAGTTGAAACCAACCTAAATTTCCACTGATGGACAACTGGGTGAGGAAAAAGTGGTATATATACACAATAGAATACTACTCAGCCATAAAAAAATGAAATTCTGCCATTCACAGCAACATGGATGAGAGTGGAGAAAATTATGTTAAGTGAGATAAGTCAGGCACAAAAGAGAAATACTCATGTTCTCACTCATAAGTGGGAGTGAAAGGAAGGAAGGAAGGAAGGATGAAAGAAAAAAAGAAGGAAAGAGAAAGAAAGAAAGAAAGAAGGGGGCCGAGCCCGTGGCGCACTTGGTAGAGTGCTGCGCTGGCAGCGTGGCGACGCTCCCGCCTCGGGTTCGGATCCTATATAGGACTGACCAGTGCACTCACTGGCTGAGTGCCGGTCACGAAAAAGACAAAAAAAAAAAAAAAAAAAAGAAAGAAGGAAAGAGAAAGAAAGAAAGAAAGAAAGAGAGAGAGAGAGAGAGAGAGAGAGAGAGAGAGAGAGAGAGAGAGAGAAAGAAAGAAAGAAAGAAAGAAAGAAAGAAAGAAAGAAAGAAAGAAAGAAAGAAAGAAAGAAAGAAAGAAAGAAAGAAAGAAAGGAAGGAAGGAAGAAAGAAAGAAAGAAAGAAAGAAAGAAAGAAAGAAATCTCAATAATACATTGAAAACATTGAGAAGAAGAGAACAGAACTGTGGTTACAAGAAGAGGAAAGGGGGCAGGGGAGAAGGGTTGGTGAGAAATTGTCAGGTCCACCACCGGCCGACCCGAACAGCCCTAGCCTCGTTCCTTTCAGTGGGTGAGAGAACGGCCTGGGATTCCTTTTTCCCTCCTGTCCCCTTTGGAAGGAGACGGGGGAAGAGAGCTGTGAAGAGAGGTGAGCACAGCCGCTGGCCCCCCAAAAACAGCCCAGTTAAAGGACACTCAGACACGCATGGGGGTTCTGTCGAGCAGTCCCGTTTATTACCACACAAGCACTTGCTTTTAAAGGCAAATGGGGAAGGGAGGTTTTTTACATAATCTTATCAGCTTAAAGGTCAAGAGAGCATGCATCCTGTCTCAATGCCTAGCTATTGCAACCATGAGTGCGGAAGCACGTACACGTATTTGGCCAATAAGGGCTAAGGCAAGGTTCCCGCAGACACCCCCACCCTACTTCCTCCCAGCATGTCTTAGGGTGCCACATTAATACACCCTTGTGGGCCCATAATGGCGCCGCTTGTAATGTCACTTAAGGTGGCGTTATTTTTAAGGCCCGACAAGAAATTGGTTAAGGGACACAAAGAATTATTATGTTTTGTTGCTTTGCCTTCCATGGATTTTTCACCCCTTTTCCCCTGGGTGACGGAGCTGCCAAAGATTACTCAAATCCCATCTCTTTTGAGCAGTGAGAAGCCCCAGAAAGGGGTTAATCTCCCAGAACCCTCCAGACAGAGGCATTCCTTCCATTTGGGAAATTAACCATGAATTGGGGTTCTCTTCCTGCATTTATTCTCCAAACCAAGAAGTTACAGGAAGAGGCATAGGTGGGGTTTTGCTAAGTACAGTTTAACATGTTTTACAATAGAAGCTGGTCACATTCAGTAAAAACAAGTCAGATGATAGTCTGTTAGGCAATTAAGTGATCCACTAACAAAGGCTTGATTTAGCTGACATTCCTTTTCCTCTAGCAGCTTTTTAGTAACTTTACATATCAATTAGTAACTTGTCTGTCTTAGAGCCAGCAGCCTTGCTGTGTTATGATTCTTATCTTGCAACAGAGACTCAATGCCCTGGGGAAATTTCCTATCCTTTGCAAGGTCAATATTTGAAACTGCAAGTCTTCGGAAAACCAGGCCCTGTGAGGTACATTTGCTTTATGAATCCTCTACAATGGTTTGTAATGAATATGCTAATTATCCTGATTTGATCATCACATATTGCACACAAGAATTGATAGTGAACTCTGTAACTCACAAATACATAAAATCAATTATGTTTCAACAAATATAAAATTTAAAAAAAAAAAAGCAGAGTAGCCTTTAAAAGTTTCTCATGATATGGAATTCCTCTCCTACTCACCCTCTTTATTATCATTCTCTTTTCAGCTCACTATGATACAACGACATAGGCCTCCAAGATGGTTTGCAAACTCAGCGAGCACACTTCTGCCTCATAGCCTTTGTACTAGTCATTCTCTTTGAAGATATCTGCATGCTCTGTTTCCTCACTTCTTAATATCTCTCTACTATGGATTGCATGTGCCCACAAAAGTTCATGTATTGGATACTTCATCTTCATTGTACGTGTTAAAAGGTTGGAAAATCCCATTATGGTATTTAAAACATGGGGCCTTTAAGAGGTGATTGGATTGTGAGGACTGTGCCCTAGTGAATGGATTAATCCATTCATGAAGTAATGTGTTAATGGTTTAATGAATTATCAGAGAATGGTTCTGATGGCTTTATAAGGAGATTAAGTGAGCATATTAACTCTTGTTCATGCCATGCTCACCAGGTGATATCCTGCATCACCATGGGCTCTCTAGAGTGTTCCCACCAGAAGGAGGCCCTCATTAGATGTGCCCCTTGGACCTTGGAATTCACACCCTCTAAAACTGTAAGAAATAAATTTCATTTTCCTATAAATTACCCAGTTTCAGGTATTCTGTTAGAAGCAACAGAAGACAGATGAGTACATTCTGCTCAAATACCATTCAGTCAGGCCTTTCTTTTTAGCCCTCAATGTGTATTTAGATTGTTTCTGAAGACTAGGATTGTATGTGGGGAGGGGGAGGGGGGCCAGGGGTGCATTTCTTTGGGTAGTTTTTATAGTGGAAATGCTGGATCAAAAAACAGGGAGGGAATGTAAAGTGGCGCAGCCACTATGGAAAACACTATGGAGTTTCCTCAAAACATTAAAAAATATTTCTGCCATATGATCCAGCAATTCCACTTCTGTATATATATCCAAAAGAAATAAAATTAGGATCTCAAAGAGATATTACACTCCCACACCCATTACGGTATTATTCACAAGAACCAAGATATGGAAACAACATAGATGTCCGTGGACAGATGAATGGATAAAGAAACTGTGGTATATACTGTACATATAATAGAATATTTTTCAGTCTTCAAAAAGGAAAAGGAAATCCTGCCATATGTGACAACATGGATGAACCTGGAGAACATTTATGTTAAGTGAAATAAGCCAGTCACAGAAGGACAAATATTGCATGATTCCACTTACATCAGGAATCTAAAGTAGTCAACCACATAGGAGCAGAGAGTAGAATAGGGGTTGCCAGGGGCTGGCGGAAAAGGGAAATAAGGTGTTGTTGTTCAACAGGTATATAGTTTTAACTATGCAGGATGAATAAGTTCTAGAGATCTTTACAGCATCGTATCCATAGTTAGCAATACTGTACTACAAACTGAAAGTTTGCTGAGAAAGTTGATCTCATGTTGTGTTCTTACCACAAAAAAGAAAAAAATTGAAAAGTTCACATACTGTGTGAAAACATTTGTGTAACATTCTTGAAATGACAAGTTATAGACATGGAGGACAGATTAGTGATAAGGATCTGGAGGAAAGTGGGTGATGGGTATAAAAAGGCAACATGAAGAATTTGTGTGTTGATGAAAATGTTCTGTGTCTTGGCAGCATCAACATCTATACCTTATTTGTGATACTGCGAGATGTTGCCTTTAGGGTAAACTAAGTGAAAGATACACAGGTCTCTCCACAGGATTTCTGTATTATGTTTTACAACTTCATGCAACTAAATTTACATTTTATCTCAAAATAAAATACTTCATCTAAAAATTAATGAGACAGGGCATTTTTAAAATGTAGTAAATATTAAATTGAAGTCAAAGTTTATGCAAGAAACATGTAAGGGTGGCTGCTTACCTACAGTCAAAGCCAATTATTCATACCATCCATTTTTTGAAATATCTGCAAAGATGTCGGACTAACATGGTACTTAGTTGATTTAAGTTATAATTTTTTCCTGGCAACTAACGATAAGGATCCTTTCAACTGTTTTCTAGCTATTTTTCTGTGAATTGTCTCTTAATGAAATTTTTCATTCTAAAATTATGAAAATAATTTCAATGTTTTATTTTACTAATTTTACTTTTTAGAAGTTAATAAAATATTTGATCAATTTAGAATTATGTTGTGTGCAATGAGAAAGATTTTCACATTTTTATTATTCAGACAATTAGTAAATTGTCACAATGTGATTGATTGATTTTTTAATTTTTTCTCCACAATGTCACTTCTACTATATACTAGATTTTCATATGTATTTGAATTGATCTACGAATTATCCTATTTCTTTGAAAAATTTGCTTGTGTGTGTCAGTAACCAAAATTTTTAATTGTCTTTTATCTTTAAATTTTATATATTTTTCTCTCTTTTCCTGTACTTTTATTCTTTTTTATGAGCTTTATAATATGCTTTCCTGTGTTTATAAAAAGTTTGTAAGTAAAATTACACTAAATTGACTAATTAATATCAGAATTGACATATTTCAGTATTGACTTTTTCTCTGTCAATATATTTGACATTCTCTGATTTATTTAAATATTTTTTATTTGTTTAAATCAGTAGAATTTTAAAGTTTTCTGCTAAGATACATTTTTTCCCTTGGCACATATTTTTGTGTGTGTTTGATTAATTTGATCATTTTCATTGTTATTGTAACTAGGATTGTTTTCCTTTGTTAAATGTTGGGGCTGGTTATTGTTGATGCAGAGAAAAGCTATTGCTATATGTATATAAAATCTGCAACAATTAATCCTACACACATTTGTTATTGCAAACATTAATATTTTTCATTTGATTGTAATATTGATTTCCAAATACTAAATCATGTTATATAAATTAATGTTAAATTTATGTCATTTCTATTGTTTTAATTGATTTCTTTCTATTGAATGCTTGAATTTACTGGTAGTTATAGTAAAAATAAGTTTGTATAATTACAGTGATTTTGAGGCTACTATTTTTAATTTGATTTAATCCTGACTCATGCTTCTGGTTTTTCAACATATATACTTCAGTTTTAAGTTTATCCATAGACAGATGGGGGAATGAGAGCTAGAGAGATAGAGAGTAAGTGAGAGTAAGTAAAGTATGAAGAAAAAAAAGGTAGACAAATGGAGGGAAACAGGGAAAGGAGGGGAAGAGAAAGAGAGAGAGACTTGAGAATTTTTTTTCTTTAATCAGTAATTAATGTTGAATTTTTCAAATAACCCTTAATCCTTTAGTGACCACAACATATAAAAATTTTAACCTATTACTATGGTATCAATAGATTTTCTATTAATTTCCCTCCTTATATTTGCATGTTCCATGATTCTTTATCTGTCAAATACCATGGCATCTGCCTAGGGTGGAACAAAGTGGATGTAGCAGGTATGTTGCTGTTATTAACAGTTCTGTTGATGATAGCACGTTTGCTGAGATAAAAATGTGTGGAGCACAAAGGTGATATGATTTAAACAGGTAATTAATGGAAACAAAGAGTGTTCAGAACAGATGGATAAGGTAATCACAAATGGTTGTCAAACCCAGAGTGTGATGCAATCATGCGACTTCCTGCCATCGCCTTAGCACAAGAGAATAAAACACTCAGACATGTGTGCTAATAACTGATCTTGACAGAAAACTTCAAACTTGTTTTCTCTTGAGGAAGAAATTTGTATTCCTGTAGATCTTTAAGCTTTATCTAAGGACTGCTTAAAATTTGAGAAAAAGAACGGACACAGAATCACCTGATGACTCAGTTTGTGGTATTTAACTTCAGTGATCACTCAGTTCACGGTTTATAGGTATATTACAGCTTAATATGCTCCTTTAAATATGTCAAATGTGAATGTGAATAAACCATTTAAGGAGAATGGAAATGAAATCTTGAGAAAGGTAAATTTTGGTGTGACATCGCAGCAGGACGTAACACTTTATTCTGACAAAGGACATTTATGAGAATTTTTATTGTACACCTTCATGAACTTTATTTGCATGTTGAATATACTTATTTGTAGCTTCACGGTGTATGGAATTTTTGGTATAGATCATTTTAGCTAGCTGCATAAGTGTTAGGTCTTCAATGGCAACGGCACATATGGTGATTTGATTAGCACTGGGCTTATCATTGCAAATATTCTACAGATATCTTAGGAACTGAGTCAGGAAAATAAAAATATTCCCAGATGCATCCTGATGGAAAAGACTTTCTGACCCAAATAGGGTCACTAGTAGGAAGTCTCTTCCAAGAAACTGGCTGTGAACAGACATTGACAGGCAGATATCATAAAACTTTAATTAAATGGAATAATCAAATAAAGACCAAACGAACGTAATACAAATCAATGAAACAAGTTGGCTTGTATCCAGCCAGTAAAGAGAATTGGGTGTTTCAATCAGTATGATTATTAATATATTAGATGAAGGGCTAATATACCAGATGTATAAAGAACTTTTAAAATTTGAAGAAATGCATACACACACAATATATATGAATAATCAGTTCATATATAAATTTGTGATAGTGGGCCTAAAATATAAGAAATTTAAGCTTAAAACACAGATATCTTTCACATACAAACCACAAGGAGAATTGACAAAACACTCTGTGAGGCTATGGAAAAATCTCTACACTTTTACATTGCCATGGTGGCATGAAATGCTATAACCACTATGAAGGGGAATTTGGCAACACTTATCAAATGTACAAATGCATTTATTATTGGACCCAACAATTCCACTTTTGTAAGTGCTTTATGAATGCACACCTTTATAGGTAATGAACATTGTATTAAATGATATTTATGCAAGTTATCTATTGCTGCATAAATATTAAAACACACTTAGCAGCTATGAAACAACACACATTACTCTCATAGCTTCTCTGTATCAGGAATCCAATGACAACTTAACTGTGTCCTCTGACTCAGAGTCTATCACAAGATTTTCATTAAAGAATGGGATAGTACTGGAGTTTTACTGGGAGACTAGACCTTTGGGAAGGATGCTTGTATCCCTTCCAAGCTCACATAGTTACTGGCAGGATTTAATTCCTTGCAGCTGGTAGTACTGAGAGACTGAGTTTCCTGGCAGCTGTTGGCCCTGAGTTCTTTGTTATGTGGGCCTCTCCAACATGGCTCCCAGCTTCATCAAAGTGTGCAAGCCAAGAAAGCAGAGACCGAGTTAACCAAGAAGACAGAAGTTTAAATATTATGGAATGTAATGATGGAAGTAACATCCTATCACCTTTGCTATATTCTGTTGGTTAAAAGCTAGTTATAGCTTCCTGTTTCAACTCCCAAATGTAATGAGCTTGGAAGTGATTGCTGAGTTCTTACAAAAATGAAAAAGCTGAATAAAATGACAACTTTTTTTGTATGTACTAGAGAACTGATGTTGAGGGAGGTGAGAATGGGGGGAGATGGGAGCAAGATTCACTGATATAAATTTCTACACCGAACAGAGAAATTATTTGTATAATAAGAAATAATTATAGATCATGAAATAAACATATCCTAAAATTTTTAAAAAACAGCAAGTAAAACCATGGACTAATACCAAATTGGTGACTTTTCCCCATAAGAAAATAATAACAACTTTGGAACACAGTACGCTGACACTGACTGTATGTCTTAGGGGAACATGTTCTAAGGCCAAAAAAGGATAATGGAATCTTGTAACTTAAATACTAATTTTTTATTTTCTTTATCAGTGTCCACAAACAATTGCTAGTATCTCTTCTTCAAGGAAGGTCTTAGTTAATCCACTTGAGTTCTGTCACTCTGTTCCTGGAGAATGTTTTGCTCATCCTGCCTACGTACTGACATCTCTGATCAGACCCGCCTGCATGGAACTGCTCTTTTGACCTTGCTTAAGCTCCGACATACTGTTCAGGTTTAGCTTCCGGTGACTATGGCCACTTTTTTTCTCTGGTACAGGGGTCTCTCCATATTTTCTCATTAAATTCGCATGGACTAACGACTAGACGCTTAAGTACCTTCCTAAAAATACATTGCCAAAGTTGTAGAGATGCCAGGTTTAAACAATTAGACATCTTTAAATTGTGATTACCCTCAAAAATTGGTGAAAAAGCCTTAATATTATTCTACTATGATTACATATTATTCCAATGTGTAAATAGATTAAAACACACTTTTACACATTAATGTCCTTCATCAGAAAATAAAACCACACATCTTTCACCCCGTGTCTATAATTTTAGAAGTTCAATAGAAACTGACTTTTTTCTCACAGAAAATTAATGTTAAATTGATGCCGTAATTATTTTGCATTATGAATTACTTGATAAAAATTATTGCAACAATTTACTCATATTAACATACACTATTAGATACTTAATAGTTGGAATAAAACTTATACACACAAATAACACCCAAATAGAATGAGAAATTAATAATGTTCAGTGAGTTAATTTTATTTGAACACTGACTTGGAATGGAGCTAAATAACAACTCTCTCATCTTACAGATGTGTTGATGTGAGAACCAGTATGTATAAAATTATTTACATAGATAGACTGTAAGAATTTCATCTTGTGATTCTGTATCTAGTATTCTTTTCCTATATTATTGTAGTGATCTCATTACTTAAGTTTCATACTTTTACATTCATTCTTAGAATGAAAAAATTATTCATTCTAGATTTAAATACTATTTAAAGGAATAAAACATGTATAATAATGTTTCATATTTAATTAAATTAAAACTTACAGTGCAAGAGCCTTATGAGTAAATATTATTTATATGCTTATGAAATGAGTACTTATAAAAAGAAACTAGAAAGAAATTTAAAGATAGAGTATGGAAGTTGACATATTGAGTTATTGGGGAGGAAGAGGTGATTATGTTATCTCTTAGTTGATAGATGATGGATAATAGATGATAGATAGATACATATGTATGTATTTACACACATACACAGATAAAGAGATAGATACATAGATTGAAAGATAAAAACATTCTCAGTGCATGTGACGCTTAAGCATGCCAGCCATGTTTTCTCATTACAAAGGCATAACCAATTTCTCTTACTTGATTTAGTATCAGACATCAGGTAAACGAGCTAAGATACAAATAGATTTCTTAAGTGATAGACTAGCTACTCTCTTTGAGCTTGCCCTATACTTTAACAGTGAAGGTTATTAGGCTGTTAACCAATTGCTAGTCATAAGTAATGCAAACCAAAGAACAAAACATAATATCCAAAAGAATATAGATAATGATTTATTAACAAAATACCATAAGTAAATAAGGACATGCAAAAATATTTTTAAGAGGAAAACATCAGGTTTAAGCAGAGCTCACAAATCAATTTCCTTTTTCACACAGCATGAACTTTCAAAAAGAATACTGGATTTTGTCCCTTTATCTGAGACTTTCTTTTTTTCCTGAAAGCTCTAAGCCTTGGGTATTCTGAATAAAGGATAAATCAAGGAAAAGCAGTACAATAATTCACTTCTTAACTTTATTTTCTAATAAAATATTACCTGTATAAAAGAATCTCAATTACTATCACATACTCTGTTTTGCAATCATTTTTTAAGCTCACTTTAAATATTAATCTACAACACTTTTCTTGTTCTATATAGTTCTCCTAATCATTTTCAAAAAAACCCCATAATTCCTATATGTATTTAGAAAATTACTTTTGTGTGAAACTTGAATCGACTCTTTTTACAAGTTGTAGTATTTATAATTTATGGCATTAACATTTATGAAACACATGTAAATCAAAGTCAGTAGTTTCACTATATTATTCTTTAGAAGTAAATATAGATGGACTATACTGAAGGGTAAATTTAAAAAGGTACTTTTGAATATTACAAATTATTAAAATATGATAGATCAGACTAATTGTGTAATAGTCTAAACGAAATTATTTGTGTTTATACTGGAAAAACTATGCTAATTTTCCCACATTATTATTATTTATGATGAAATAATAGCTATTCATTTATTCAAAAATATTTAAGTTTCTAAAATAGCCTGAAAAGTGAAACAGTAGTGAACAAAATATGCATATATATATATATATATATATATATATATATATATATATATATATATATATATATACACCTTCCTTCAAAGCTCTAGAAATCCTTATCTAGGGATCTAGAATTATTCAAGTAGCTTAACAAAATGAAAAAATTACAAAATGTGTGGAGAGCTACTAGCTGAAGTAGAAGTAGATTTTCAGTTAGAATATCTTTTTTTTATTCTCTAAATTGTGCTTTACCAGAATAGTGTTGTAAATTTTGACAGCACACTTACAGTCAGTACATCATTTGAGTGTCAAAAACTCTATTCAATAGACAAAGTTAATATTATTAACTCTATATAAAAAAGAAATAAAAATTAGCTTTGTAGGGACAATAATTCACTGAAGAAATATTAACTAACCAAACTGAAAAAAAGAAACTTTAAATTAATTTTCCCCTCTACAACAGTTTATCTAGATGAAGTGCTGCCATTCAAAAGTTTCTAGTTAATAAGCCTTACTATGCTCATTTAAAATTTGTCAGTTGGGAATTAATTACATGTAAGATTTTATATAGTAATATATGTAAATGATCCTGTATTTCCAATTATCTCATCAATTAGATGTACATAAAAACATACTCTTCTAATTTAAGGAAAACTTTGTATAAAATGGTACATTATTTAGTACTTTTTTTCTAAAACCTTTGATATAAGAAGAATTCAAATCATATGAATCAGAGTGAGATAATTTTATAATGTAGAATTTCCAGATGTAGGATATCCTCTAATGAATATTTATTTTGCCTTACAAGTAAATCCGGCATATTTTCTTAAAATAAAAATGACTTAAGCCAGAGTCTATATGAATTAGAGTTATGAATAGAAGACCATCAGTAACCAACATTAGCTAGTGTGATAAAAAGGTTAGGAAGTCCCAAATTTTCTATTAGTAAAGAAATGTTAAGACCGTAAGACTTTTAAAGTATTCTCCTTATCATACTCCCAACTTTAAGGATGATTTTATTTTTAAAAAGTATATATTTCCACACAGCTGTTAGACACTTTCACAACTTCTTAACTCAGACAATTACACACACATGAGCTTTGGTGAATACAAAATTGTCTGGATTTTGAATTTTAAAAAATACTCTATTGACCTTATTTTTTTTAACATTTGCCTTTATACCATTGTGTCAGATGTCATCATAGCACCTTTTGTTTGACACATTACTTTATAAAAACAAATACAGGAAAAATAAAAAGCTTTCCAAGTTAATTCACAAAGCACATTTTAAAATACGGTACAATTTTACATAATTAGTTGACCTGAATTCACAGTTACACATTCACATAATATATGTGATAATTTTATTAGAGTCCTTCTTGTTTCGTATTATTGCAGAGTAACACAATGGTGCCTGTTGTATTTCAACCAGGATCCTTCAATCCTCACAAAAAAAATATAAAGAGGGTACTTGAGAATGAAGTAGCAGAATATTCTTTTCATGTCCATCAATGTCAAGATTTCTAGGAAAAAAAAAAAACTGTATATTTACACACACGTAAACCATCCACCAGAAATTATATTTGTGGCAATTTCTATAGTGTTGTTTAAGTAGTTATCTATTAATATGTAAATTTGACGACCATCTATTATGCTTTAGGAAGAACTGATAAATACAACCCTCATCTCCCAAGTGCTTGTTTTATTTTGTTCTTAAACATCAAAAAGAAGAGAATAGCGATTTAGGAAAGCCAGATTTTGATTTTGTTTTGTTTTGATTTGATCATTGTTTAGCAATAATATATAACACAATGTTGATTTTAAGTCTTTAACATTATTTATTTTAAACATATTATTCTTTTCATTTCATCATGCTAGACCTGATTTTATAGTTTCATATGTGCCCCTGCTGTTTAAAATACTATGTGTAAATATTTTCTTAAGGTATTTTCATTTAAAATAATCTTAAATTCCCCTTTGTTTATATTTCCTACTGTTACAATGATAGCGATTATAAAACCTAATGAGGCAACTTAGTATTTTTATATGCAGATTAATTAACTGCACTCATACTGCTAAGAGGCAGGCTAAATCATCATTGTAGAATAATTTAAATCTAATGACATGAATAGCAGCACTGCTATATTTTACAGTTTGGTTATATTTGAACATATATTAAAATATATCTGCATTCCTGAACATTTGAAACTTTAGGTTTTCTATACATAACAAATTGAGAATTTTAGAGTAAAACTTTATGTATCTTAAGAATGTTTCTGATATCTATGAGCAATTAGTTATATTTCATATTTTTAATGTGAAATATTTTGAAAGTACTGACATTTTAATTACTTAAAATTATATAATTCCTAGAAATTGTAGGTCAACACCATCCAAATATTTCTGCAAATTAACTATCTCACCACTCGTGCCGCTACCAGCCTGGTGCAGTCCACCAGCAACTCTCACATAGATTAATGCATGAACTTTCTACTTAACTGGTCCTCTCTTTCTAGCCGTTTTTTCAGTATCCAGAATGATTCTGTTAAAATCTGAAACAAATATTGTCATCTCAAAACCCCCCAGTGCTCCCCTATCACTCAAAATAAAAGTCAAATTTTTGCTGTCACCTCCCCTTCATCAGTTGTATTTAAATATGTAACCTTCTCAGGGAAGTCTTCCTGTTTATAATTACACCCACCACCACCCCATCACCTTTGCCTGCAATACTCGAAACACACTTCCTAACTTCTTCGGATAATTCTTTTTCCCCCTTATATTTATGTGGCAAAATATACATAACATAAAATTTACCGGTTTAACAATTTTTAAGTGTGCAGTTCAGTGACATTAAGTACATTTATATTGTCGTGCAACAATCACCACAATCCATCTCCAGAATTCTTTCCATGTTGCAAAACTGAAACTCTCTATCAATTAAACAATAATCCCATTCCTCCTTCCTCCAGCCCCTAGCAACCACCATTCTACTTTCTGTCTCTATGACTTTGAGGTTTCTAGGTACCTCATGTAAGTGGAATCATACAGTATTTGTTTTTGTGACTTAGCTTATTTCACTTAGCATAATGTCCTCAGTTTACCCATGTAGTAGTACATGTCAGCATTCCCTTCCTTTTTAAGGCTGAGTAGTATTTCATTGTATCCTTTCATCTGTCAATAGACCACCTGGGTTGTTTTTACTTTTTAGCTATTGTGAAGAATGCACTTGAACATGGGTAAACAAATGTCTCTTAGGGACCCAGCTTTCAGTTCTTCTCGGTATATCCCCAGAAGTGGAATTTTTATTTAATCGTCCCAGTCTTTCCTTTTCTTATAACAACTGACTTTAGAAACATGGAATAATCACAATTATGCGCCCATGACCAGTCCTAGTATTGCTTCCTTGATCTTGTTCTTTTTTGTCATGTGCATATTTGCAAGTGTTACTAATCAGTGCAAAAAACATACTTTTGGCTTTATTGGTTATTTCTTCTCTTTTCTTTTTATATTTCAGTTAGTAAAGTAAAATTGCTTTACTTTCTTTTTTCTTATTTAAATATTTTGTTTATTTTAGGTTTTTTTGCAGCTTCTGCTTGAAACTTTAGCTAATTTATTTTAATCATGTTTTTCTAATAAATGCCTTTGAGATTCCTACTGATTGATACTTTATCTGTACTATAAGAATTTTAATTTATAGTTTTTTAAAATTTAGTGACATATGTATCATAATGTTCAGTGTGATAATATGATCTCTCCTTTGACTAATATTTTATTAATTTTTTTTGTTTTTTCCAAATACATAGTAATATTAGCTATTTTTCTATATTTTATGATTTAAATTTTATTTTGTTAGGTTCCAAGAACATGTTTGGTATAAACTATTTGAAGATTGTTTTCATCTTTTGTGGGCTAATATTTTGTCTATATACATATTTTTTTTTCCTAGATGGCTTAAAAATAATACGTAAGTTCTCTTAAGTGAATATATGATTACATTCACTCAGAAATTATTCTTGCTAATAATGTTATTTACATTTTCTACATGTTTACAATTTATTTTGTTTCTTTGAAGAATCAGTTTTTATAAGACATGATAAATTTGTCTCTAATTGATTCTTATTTTTTTCAGCTTTTGTCCAATACATTTTGAACCAATTTTGTTGTTCACACATTGAGCTATTATACTTCTTGGTTATTCATTTAAAATTCCCCTCTTTATAACTTGCGTTCTTTTCTTCTGAAATTCTATTTTTTAGAAATGCACATTAATATAACAATTCTTATTTTGTTTTTGTTTTTTGCTAATTGATTTATTTAAATGTTTTATTACTATATTTATCACTACTTAATGTAATCATTTCTTGTGGCCCTTTACCAATTTCTTGCTAATCCTCCCTCCTCCTCCCCCTTTCCCAACTCTGGTAGCCTCAGGCCCATTCTCTCCTTTTGAAATCAACAAATTATTGTGACTGTTATATATTTCCTTCTTTTTTTGTTGTTAAATTATTGATTTTTTTCCAACTCCTACTTAGGAGGACATACAGTATTTCTCTTTCTGTGCCTGGTTTTTGTCATTTAATATAATTTTCTCTAAGTTCATCCATGTTGCTGTGAATGGCAATATTTCATTTCTTTTTATGGCAGAGTATTATTCCATTGTGTATATATTTCGCATTTGCCTTTTCCAGTCATCTGGTGATGGACATTTAGGTTGGATCTGTAGCCTGGCTACTATAAATAGAGTTGCAATAAACAGAGGAGTGCAGTTATCCCTTCAACATGATGATTTCCAGTCTTCAGGTATATATCTAGCAGTGGGATTGCTGGGTTGTATGATAGTTTTATCTGTAGTTGTTTGAGGAACCTCCATACTGTTTCCCATAACGGCTGGACAGTCCCACCAACAGTGTAGGAAGGTTCCTTTTCCTCCGCATCCATTTGTTATTCTGTCTTTTTGATAATAGCCAGTCTAACAGGCATGAGATGATATTTCAATGTGGTTTTGATTTGCATGTCCCTGATGCTGAGTGATGTTGAGCATTTTTTCATGTGTCTTTTGGCTGTTTGTATATGTTCCTTTGAGAAATGTCTATTCAGTTCCTTTGCCCGTTTTTAATTTGGTTTCTTGTTTTTAAACTGTTAAGTTGTTTGAGTTCCTTGTCTATTCTAGATATTAATCCTTTGCTGAATACACAGTTTGTAAATATTCTCTCCCATTCTGTAGGTTGTCTTTTCCCTCTGTTAACTGTTTCTTCTGCTGTGCAGAAGCTTTTTAGTTTAATATAATCCTATTTGTTTATTTTTTCTTTTGTCATTTGTGCTTTTGGGGTCTTATTCATAAAGTATTTGCCCAGTCCTACATCCTGAAGTGTTTCTCCTGTTTTCTTTTCCTTTTTTTCAGTGGTTTTATATTTTCTGGTCCTGTATATAGGTCTTTAACCCATTTTGAGTTAATTTTGGTATGTGGAGAGAACAAATCTAGTTTCATTCCTCTACATATGGATGTCCAGTTTCCCTAGTACCACTTGTTGAAGTCACAGTTCCTTCCCCAATGCATGCTTATTTTGTTGTTGACAAATATCAGTTGGCTATAAGGATGTGGGATGATTTCTGGATTCTCTCTTCTGTTCCATTGGTCCAAGTGTCTGTTTGTATGCCAGCACCATGCTGTTTTCATTGCTATAACTTTGTAGTATAATTTGAAGGCAGGTGGCATAATGCTTCCAGCTTTATTTTCGGGGGCTTAAAATTGCTTTGACCCACCAGTCTTATTTAAAGTAGTATTGCGGGTACTAGCCAGAGCAATCAGACAAGAGAAAGACATAGAGGGCATCCAGATTGGAAAAGATGAGGTTAAACCATCCCTCTTTGCAGATCACATGATCCTATACATAGAAAATCCTAAAAACTCTACCAAAAAACTATTAGAGCTGGTAAATGACTTCAATAAATTGCAAGATCAACATGCAAAAATCAGTAGTGTTGTTACATTCCAATTAAGTAAAAGAAAGCAAGAAAGCAAGCCCATTTACAATAGTAACCAAAAAGTAAAATATCTAGGAATTAATTTAAACAAGGAGGTGAAAGATCCCTATCACAAGAACTACAAATCACTGCTGAAAAATTAAGGAGGACACAAAAAGTTGGAACGACATTCCATGCTCTTGGATTAGAAGAATTAACATTGTGAAAGTGTCCGTACTGCCCAAAGCTATCTACAGAAACAGAAAAAGCAACCTTAACATTCATATGGAACAATAAAAGCAATTCTTATGAGATTTCTTTTAGATTTCCTTCTTGGAAATTCCTTTTTTTGTTGTTATAATTCTAATTTCATTTTAAATAAATTAAAGATAGGAATATCCCCTTTTATTTTAACATTCCGTATATTTCAGTGTTTAGATGTCAGACATTGGCTTCAAACTCACTCTAAAGCAAGATTCTAAATTTAATTTTTAAGGCAGGATCTTTTTTTAGAATATACTGAAAGTTACAGATCCATTTCTGGAAGGGAATCTCATTAGCTTTTAAACATATGCAATTCCAAATACTCTTTGATTGGGCTCACAAACCCCATGAACCTTTGGTTTATTATTAAATTCTAAAGGAACATATCAATAATAATCAATGTATGACTGGAAGGAGCCAATAAAATTCAATAATATCACATTAAAAAAAGGAACATAAAAAATTAATTTCATAATAAATTACAGTATATGAGAATTATAATGATAATCTGGACTCATGAGATCACTATCACAAAATCCTAATGATTATGCCGTTACTGACCCTAGAAAGTGTCCCCTGCCTGGTGTTGCTTTTGCCAAAATAACACTAGGTTCAGTAAAACAGAGCAGAAACTTAATTCTGTGATCAAGGAATGGAGAAGGACGAGCTTGTGCTCAGAAGACACCTCTCCAAAAAGAAGTACATCTAAGATTTTTAAGGGGTTGTAATGGTATGGGGTTCTCAGATTCTTGGGAGGGAGTAAAGCTTTTCCGGAAGCATGCTCAGTTCTCCTGGATCTTTGCACAAGGCTCATTATGTGCCTACCAAGGTATATTTCTCCCACCAGGGTGGGGATTTTAGTATGATAGCATATTACAAAGAGGGAATAGTGAATTGTAAGGGGGTTATGGAAGACATTTGGTTCTTCTTCTGATCTTGCATTTTGATTCTGCTTTAAAAAAGAGATATTAGTACACTGACATTCCTCTGTAGTTTTATTGTGGTGTATCTTGGTGACAATACAGCAAAAAAAGGAACTTAAAATTCATAACTGTACTTTATATCATAAATTTTATCTATATGTTTGTAACCCTAAATATCTTTCCTTACACATTGTGGCCTAAAAACCCCTTCACTGAACACTCACCTATTCCGAATCTAACTCTCTCTCAATGTATTTTTTTTTTATAATACTCCCCAATTGTTAACCTCTGTTATTTTGACAATTTTTCCTCTAACATTTCTCTTAAGTGTATTAGTAAAGTTATGATCTTTATCCCTTTAGCAAGGACATTTGTCAGGCATACAAAAAAAAAATATTGACTGTTTTTATTCTTTCCATCTGATGGTCTATTTTTCTCCACTCTAAACTAGAAACAAGAAACTAGAAACTAATTATCTCAGATATTGTCTCATGGGTATAGATACTCCATCTCTCCCAGTTATTCATTTTCTTTCTATGTCATATTTTAACAGCTGAAAAAACTTTGGACCCTGTGAATAAAAGTTATATAATTCCGAGCCTATCTTTTCTGAACCCAAACACTACATATACTATCCGGCATTCTTAAGAGGAATCACAGCTGTAATGTGGGAAAAATAAGCAACCACAGCAGAGATTTTTCAGTCAGAAGTCATAAGTAGTATTCACATCAAATGTCAAGGAATATTATCACAATATCAAGCAAGTGCATATTAGTAGCAAACATAAAAGATGGCTGAAATTAGAAAAAGGTAAACCAACCAAGATTCATTATTTTTTTTTTAATTTTTGAAAGTTAAAAATAAATAAATATAGGAATAAATGCTTGTTCATGTCAGATGAGCAATACAGCATTTATGTTACAAAGTCCAAACAAGAGCCAATACCTAAGAGCAAGGTTGATATAGAAATAAACACCAAGGTATCTTGTTTCTAACCAATTTCTTCAAAAGAATACTGGTTTAACTGTTGGCATATAATATAAAAATTTAGGTTGATGCCAACCTCTTCATTGTGTATATGTATTCTCATATACACATTTTCATAACAGTGTTTCATGTGTTAAACTTTCTTAGGAGGATAGAAATCATGAATATTTTATTACTTTATTCAGCTGCTTATGATAGTGCTATTAGAAGGCAAACATTTAATAAGTGCTGATTTTATTTTGCTTAATAATAATGATGAAAAGGAAATATAAATAAATACCAGGTACTTGCTAGAGAAAAAACATGTTTCCTGCATATTGAAATATTCTTCTTAGATGCAGTTTTCTTATACTTATTAAAATAAAAAGGATTCTCTTCAATAGTAGTCTTTTGTGAAATATTTTTGGAATGTATATTTCAAAAATTAAATTATTGAACATGTTAAAAAATCATTGTAATGAAAACCAAAACACAATCAGAACACTTCAGGGAACAATTCAGATGTATTTTTAGTTTTGAAAGACATTACATTCACTGTTTAATAAAAAAATTAAGAATACATTTTGACATGATAAATTGAAATTATCAATAGAATAATTTCTTCTGTCACAAAAAAGAGAGAAACCTTGAACAAAGATAATTCACTTTTGAGATTCCTTTTACAAATGATTTTATCTCTAATCATTGATTTTGTAATTTTGCAGAACTCTTGTCATTTGAATTGTTGTTTGTCCTACAGTTCTGTTAGCCTACCATACTATTTATTTTATGTACAGATATAGGAATATACTAAGTTGTAAACTATAAAATCTTTTAATATAGACTAAAAATAAATCCATTTAAACTTAAATTTTTTGATTATGCTTCAGTATATGTATATGACACAGTTTTTACTGTGGAATCTACAATATCAATCATTTTTCAGCAATTATCTTTTCTACATCTAACATTTTATAACATACAGTTATAAAGAAAGCTTTAAAAGGCTTACATAAAGGAAGAAGTATAACAGAAGTTTTAAAAAATCTGGTAAATAAAAACCCTTTAAGCATATTAACTTTAACTTTGTATACTCTTTTGCAAGTTCCAAATATTTTATGAAAAGAAATAACCTTTTGTCAGTCACATAAATGCTGTTTCTGGCTTTTAAAGCTTTCTATAAACAATGCCACTTCTTTTATTTTACAATCTATTAGCCCAAGAAAATCACACAAATACCCCTGTGACTAAAATATAATGCTTAGCATACAAAGAAACTCAAATTCATTCTATTTATGGCAAAGTTACTTCCCTCCACTACTCACATAATAGGTTTTCAAAATAAATATGCTTAATCTTGTCCTGTTATTCAAAATAGAAGTGTATATATATTTTGGGTACTTAAAAATAAAGTGTTAACATTGACATTTTAGAAAACAAATACATTATACGTTCATGAATATAAGATTTCTTTGCAGGAATTCAAACTCTTCAGTAAGTTGTAGTTGTGTTTTCTTCTAATGGCTTATTGTAGTACCATCAAAATGTAATAGGATTTAAAGTTACAAGGAACACCTGAAATCAGTTAAAACATTTTAATCTTTTTATATGGAAGCTGAGTTTTAGAATGCACATCATCCATTCATAATTCACTTTCACTTTTCTGTGATTAATTTTGTTTTAATATTAAGGTGAGAAGCCATGTTTTTGTTTTTGTTTTTAACAACACTCTTGCTGACTATTGAGTTAGTTTGAATGCCACATAAACTAATATAAGCAGTGTTTAATTAATGTGTACTCTGCTAATATTTGGAGATATCATTCTGATTACATCTCCTCCCCATCTCGTTGGTGGTGTTCTCAAAAATATTATAAGTTATAGTACTATTTTTCTATTTCAAATTAGGATACTGAGATAAAATGTGATGCCCTTTAAAAGGGGATATTTAATAAGAATTAGCACAAGGAAAGAGAAAATTGAATAAATAACCCTAAATCCTTTGTTCAAATGTGTATCATTTAAAAAATTCTATCACATTTTCTAAAAAACGACCTGTCAAATCCTATTAACTTTTACCTCTATTATATTTCTCTTAACTCTCCCATCACCATATTTGGAATCATTTTAACATTTAAGATAAATAAATTTGGAAAAAATATAGACTGTTGTCGGGTCTGCTGCGGGCTGACCCATACAGCCTTTGCCTCGTTATTAGTCTCTCCCCTTCTGGTGGGTGAGCGAATTGCCAGGAGTCCTCTTTCCCTCGGGTCCCCGTTGGAAGGAGACAGGAGAAGAGAGCCGTGAAGACAGGTGAGCACAGCCGCCTGCCCCAACCAGCCAGGTTTAAAGGACACTCAGACATGGCGGGGGTTCTTTCGAGCAGTTCCGTTTATTATCACACAAGCACTTGCTTTTAAAGGCAAATGAGGAAGGGAGGTTTTTACATCCTCCAATCAGCTTAAAGGTTACGAGAGCATTCATCCTGTCTCAATGCCTAGCTATTGCAATCACGCAGTGTTCATGAGTGCGGAAGCGTGTATTTGGCCAATAAGGGCTAAGGCAAGATTCCCGCAGACACTCCCACCCTACTTCCTCCCGGTGCCGTCTTAGGCTGGCATGTTAATATGCCCTTGTGGGCCCATAATGGCGCCGCTTGTAATGTCACTTAAGGTGGCGTTAGTTTTTAAGGCCCATCAGACTGTTGTTCTTTTTCCTCCTAAACCATTACTGAGTTTTCTTCACACACACATCAAGATGAAAACTTCTTAATCTATATTCAAAAAATCCAACAGCTTCAAAATCTAGTTTTATGAAGTCCCTTCATAAACCCTATAGTATTATCATATTATGCTATTCAATTTTTATTACTCCTACTTTTGTCATTAATTTCCTATACATATGCCTTATCTCATGTTTCATTTTTCTATGAATGGTTATAAGAAAAGAATTATACTCCTTCCCCATTCCTGTGTTTTCAATTACTACCCATTTTTAAGAGCAGAAGTAAATATTACTTCTACCACATAAGATTTTGTTATAATCTAAGCTGGAAACAATAATACAAAAGTATTTAATGCTATATAAAATTTAATAATCACATAGTACAATAAAACAAGCACAAAATATTAAAATAAAATAATTAAATGAAATCAAGATTAAAGTTCCTTAGCAAAAAGTTTAGGAAAAATATAGCTCAAACATAAGAAACAACATTGCATCAGTAAGTATGAAAAAAAATATATATATATTCTACTATATATATATTATATATATATATATTCCACTACATATATTTATTTTATATATATATAGTATTGGTTATGAAATTAGGAAAAATGTTTGAGGTGATCAGCAAGAACACAGCCAAATTATCAAACATTAATAGGAAAAATAAACATGGACATACAATATGGTCAAAGACTTCAGAAGGAGATCTTTGTAAAAAATAAAAATTATTGCTCAATAAATGGAATAAAAAAAACATTGAAAAATATTTTTTTTTTCTTGACAGAAGCATTGACATAATTTGAAATATTTTACTTTTCTAACTTTTACTTTATATTTGAAACATAATAGTTGTGCATAGTACAGTGTAATGTTTTAATGCATGTATAAATTGCATAATGACCAAATCAGAGGAATTAGCATGTTCATCAAGTTATAGTTAGACAGAAAGAATGATTTCTGGTGTTCTATTGCACAGTAGGGTAACTATAGCCAACAGTAATGTATTATATATCTTAAGATAGCTAGAAGAGAGGATTTTGAATGTTATACAAAAAAATGATAAATGTTTGAAGTGATGGAAATATCTCACTTCATTATGACAAAATCATTTGACTGTGAGTTTTTAATATCAAACATATCCCAGTTAAGGATTTAGAAAATATTTCTTTCTTATTCAAGCATGAAAATTGAATTTTCCATGAGGCTTGGGCATGTGCAAGGTGAAAGTTGAAGAGGGATAATGGTGGCTGCTGGATGGAGCCATTTCACTAGCAACATCCAGTTGCTGAAGAAAACAGAAATTTCCCAAAAATTTTTAGAAATAAAATATGATTTGAGAAATTTATGCACACCTATACAGTGATTCAAATATAGGAAACGTGAAGCTATTGCTGAGCATGAAATATATATATAGAGAAGCTATGGTCTGAATATTTCTTTCCTACAAGGCTCGTGTTGAAACTTAATCTTCAATGTGGCAGTATTGGAAGGTGAGATCTTTAAGAGATGATTAGATCATGAAGGCATAGCCTTCATGAATGCAATAATCTATTCATGGATTAATGAATTAATGGATGAATATGTTAATGGATTAATTAGTTATTATGGGAGTGGAACTGGTGGTTTTATAAGAACATAAAGAGATCTGAGCTAGCACGTGACGCCCTGGGCCAGTTTCTAACTCTACAAAGAGTCCCCACCAGGAAGAAGGCCCTCATCAGATGTTCTCCCTGGTCCTTGCACTTCTGAGCCACCAAGACAGTCAGAAATCAATACTGTTTCTTTATAAGTTACCCAGTTTTAGATACTTCACTCTAAGCAAAAGAAAGTGAACAAAGACAATAGCCTTACTCAGGTTAAAAACATTAAAGAATAGAATCAGCAGAATCAAGAAATAAATGGGGCAGACGTGGAAATATTAAACCTGTTTATGTTTAAAATTAAGCAACGGCAAAAAATAAGCAATCAAATGACGACTTCTCAATGCAAAAGTAACCAAAGACATATACAAACATATACAGTAGATGGGAGGAGGTATAGACACATTAATTTCCTCAATTATGTTGGGAGAAATTTTTAGAAAATTAAATATTAAATATAGCAAATTTTATTTCAGAGTTTTATTGAACATTATAAAGAGAATTATCAGAATATTTAAAATTAATAATATAAATAACCTAAATTGGGAGGGGGAGAACGAATAATAATTACAGAGAAAATGTAAATGTGTTCATTTTCTCATTTTTTATATCAGTGTTTTTATTAACACTGCTGATTAATCAAGTTGATTAACCAAGAAATAAAGGTCTAATTATATTACAAAAGTATGTAAAGTAGTCTTACCAAAAAAATCAACATATTATAAATACCCCCCAAAATAGAGAGAAAATATATACACGCACAAAAATAAAACAGAAAACTAACAAACAGAAATCTTATAACAAAACAATAAATGAAAACATAATACATATGAACAAAAAAATTAATAATTAAAAAACTGTAAAGTTCCTAATACATAAAAATTACCTCAAATGTTCATGTCAAAAAATAATATTAGATCCTGAAGGTAAGGGATTTAGACAAGGCATAGTAGGGGTGTTTTTTTTTTGTTGCTCCACTACTTCCTCATTTGTGCAGATTAATAGCTGGTAGCTGGAATCATATGAAGTCTAGCTCATTCACATGTCTACAGGTTCATCTTGAATTTAGCTGGGTAATTAGTTGTCTACATGTTTCTAAGATTTACTCACAAGGTGGCCAACATCCCTTGAAAGACCTAATCTTCCTCCACATTCTATTCAGTAGTAACAAGTCACTAAGCCCAGTCTGCCACACTCAAGAGGAAGAGACATAGACGCCACTTCCTAACACAGCAGTTTCAATTTCACATTGTAAGAGGGAATGAGATATGATTGTGCAGCTATATTTCGAAAATAAAATCTGCCAAAATTTTAAAAAGGAGCAAAAATATGAACAGGCAATCAAAAATTAAAATACATTAATTAGAAACAAATATATTTGTGGCATCAATCACAAACTAAATTAAAATAACCAATTTAAATTTTTTATGATTAAAGAGCAAAAGCAATTTGGTATATAAAAATATAATATGAATCAAAGTGACTTAAAAAGTTAAAGCAAACAAATAACCAGAACAATAAACTAAACTATAATTACCCTCTGCTTAATTAAAATGATTATTGTAAGAAATTTCACCCTTATCATTACTGTAAAATTAGGGGTGTAATTTCTAACTAAATTCAGTTTGACTTGTTATTGGGTAATTGAAGAAATAAACAATGTATAGGGACACTAAACACTGAGCACAAATGGGTATGTCATTTTAAACATACTTAAACCTTCTCAACCTCTATACGAAATAAGTACTATTATGATTACTATTTTACAGATGTGTAAATTGAGACTAAAAGACTTTGAGTAATTGGAAACTCAGAACTTAAATCTAGATCTTGCCAGGCCGTAAAAACTAATGCCACCTTAAGTGACATTACAAGTGGCGCCATTATGGGCCCACAAGGGCGTATTAACGTGGCAGCCTAAGACGGCTCCAGGAGGAAGTAGGGTGGGAGTGTCTGTGGGAACCTTGCCTTAGCCCTTATTGGCCAAGTATGTGCTTCCGCGCTCGTGAACACTGCGTGATTGCAATAGATAGGCATTGAGACAAAATGCATGCTCTCGTAACCTTTAAGCTGACTGGAGGATATAAAAATCCTGCCTTCCCCATTTGCCTTTAAAAGCAAGTGCTTGTGTGATAATAAACGGAACTGCTCGAAAGAACCCCCACCGCGTCTGAGTGTCCTTTAACCGGGCTGTTTTGGGGGCCGGCGGCTGTGCTCACCTCTCTTTACAGCTCTCTTCTCCTGTCTCCTTCCAAAGGAGACAGGAGGGAAAGAGGAATCCCGGGCCATTTGCTCACCCACCGAAAGGAACGAGGCTAGGGCTGTTCGGGTTGGTCGGCGGTGGACCCTACAGAGTGGTGCCCCGTGTGAGGCATTTTTTAAAAAAACTCGTGGGTGAAAGGTGAACGAGTGAGGGCCCCGGCTGCTCGGTCCTGAAAGAAGGTTGACAAAGGGTGATCAGCCAGCGGAGTGGCTCCCGCAAACGCGGTAGTCACCGTGAAGTAATCCGCCTGTGTGTCAGGGTGAGTACCATAACAGGGGGAAGTCCCTGCACTTCTCTGCCCTGTTGCTCCCTTTGTCCCTTCCTCGTGGGGCAACATGGGAGGCGTGTGTGGAAAGAATGATGAGACAGCTTGCAAGGCTCTAAAGTACATGTTAAAAAGCAGAGGCCTAGAAATATCTGACTCCACAGCCACCAATGCCTAGCATCATGTGGGGAAGGTAGCCCCTTGGGCACCTTCGTCCAACTTGTTCTCGTATGAGAATTGGGACCGGGTTCAGACCCTGGCCAGAAAGAAAGAGATTAGTCACAGGCTAGACCCCCCCTTAGGGTTCTACCCAACCATCTCTGCCCTAAAGCTTTGCTTCCATCCCGAGCATCAGGAAGGGGCAGAAAGGGATTGGGCACAGTTCGATGAGGAGAGAAAAAAGGAAACAAAGCTGTCAATGCAAGGCCCTGAGCAAAGTTAAGCCGAAGGAGAGAAAGCGGCACCTGAAGAAGTGGAGGAGGCTAGTCCACCTTTAAAAACATCCCCGGCAGAGCCACAGGCCTTTCCTGTTATGGCTCACTGGGAACCCCCAGCCGTCCGCCACCAGTGGGGGGAAGCGGCCCCTCAGGCCTATCCGGTCAACTTTGCCCCCGGTGGAAATAGGCTGGCTGCTTGGTACCCTTCAGAAGCTCATGACCTTAAAGAGCTGAAAAAGGCTGTCACAGAGGATGGGCCCAATTCCCCATGGGCAGAAACCATCCTCCAGGGCTTAGCGCACCAACCCTGCACAATCCAAGACTGGAAAATGCTTGTAAGGCTGTCCTCCCCCCAAACTTGTTTATCAAGTTCTGTTCCTTCTTAAAAGAAGAGTGCCATGTGCAGGCAGAGATAAATCAAGCAGTAGCATTGCCCAATGCCACCAAACCCGGACTCACTTTCCCGTGGGTCCTTGGCAAAGGTTCCTGCATAGGTGCCAACAAACCCTTTTGCAGCACCGTGGCAAATCTCACCACCCCAAAACCCGAAATAAGCGGGCTGCAAGGGCAGCTGCGGTGGCCATCAGCTCCCTCTTGGGAGTTATTGGAGTGGGTACCGGGACCTCCGGAATAGCCTTGGCACATCAACAGGTAGCTTCCCTTAGGGAGGCAGTTGACATAGATCTTGGCCACTTGGAGGTGTCTGTATCACATTTAAAAAAATTGCTAACATCACTTTTTGAAGTTGTTTTACAGAATCGACGTGGACTAGACCTGTTGTTCTTACAGCAAGGAGGATTATGCGCTGCCCTCAAAGAAAAGTGCTGCTTCTATGCCAAGCACTCTGGAGTGGTCAAAGATTCCCTAGCTAAGCTTAGAGAAGGGCTAGAAAAAAGCAAAAAAAGAGCGAAAAAGCCAATAGTAATTGGTTCCAAAGCTGGCTTTTAAGTTCCCCATGGCTTACCACCCTGCTGTCCACCCTGCTGTCCTTCCCTAGCCATTTTCATCTAGGGGCCTTAAGCCATTCGCCAGGTTGTGTCCCTTATAAGGCGCAACACCACTTATCTCGTAATGCTCACCCAGGTGGTAGAGGAGGTGGCCCATAATGAAAGCCCTGACAGCCCTTGGGTCAATATGGCCCTTCAAGAAATCAACACCAATCTGTAAGCCTCCGCCCTGCCCCCGCTTGGCTGGATAGTCAATGATGGGTAAGATTTCCAGAGGGAAACAACCTAAGACAGGCACAGCCTCCAGAGGGAATGGAGACAAGGCTGGGAGGGTTAGCCGCCTCCAGCTGCCTTATTAAAATAGAAAGGGGGAGATGTCGGGCCTTAAAAACTAATGCCACCTTAAGTGACATTACACGCGGCGCCATTATGGGCCCACAAGGGTGTATTAACGTGGCAGCCTAAGACGGCGCCAGGAGGAAGTAGGGTGGGAGTGTCTGTGGGAACCTTGCCTTAGCCCTTATTGGCCAAATATGCGCTTCCGTGCTCGTGTACACTGTGTGATTGCAATAGATAGGCATTGAGACAGGATGCATGCTCTTGTAACCTTTAAGCTGATTGGAGGATGTAAAAACCTCCCTTCCCCATTTGCCTTTAAAAGCAAGTGCTTGTGTGATAATAAACGGAACTGCTCGACAGAACCCCCGCCATGTCTGAGTGTCCTTTAACCAGGCTGGTTTGGAGCCGGTAGCTGTGCTCACCTCTCTTCACGGCTCTCTTCCCCCGTCTCCTTCCAAAGGGGACAGGAGGGAAAGGGGAATTCTGGGCCATTCACTCGCCCACCGAAAGGATCGAGGCTAGGGCTGTTCAGGTCGGCTGGCGGTGGACCCGTCAAGATCTGTCTGACCAACTTAATGATTATTATTTTATATAGTTTTTAGATAATATAGACAATTTTCAGTTTAATTTTCAAAATTTTGATATAGCAAGTTCTAATTAAAGTTGACAAATGATGTTTCATCTGGTTAAAATATCTATGTTTTAACTGTGCACCTTTATTATATGCCTCCTCCAATGATAAACCCTGACACAAATACTTGAAAATTATTTTAACAATGTCACTTGAAAAATACATGCAATTTTCGGAATGTTTTACATTCTCAATTCTAGACCTAAGTTGAGAGCAGCACTTTCTTTTTGTGATACTACATATTATTTTTTAGTGCTTGATTACATGGAGTAAATTGTAAGTTATTCAAGAAATTTTTACTAAGTGCTTTCTATTCTACTTTCTGTTTAGTGCCAGGGACTGTGGTATTTAATAAGGATTAATTGTTGTCAATGGCAATAATGACTCTATTATTTTCTTGAGTATTTACACCATTCAGTATGTGATGCTTGAATAGGTCTAACTTTATTTATAATATTTAACAATGGCCAGGCTGATTGAACATTAGCAGTCATAGTTAACCAGTTAGGCAAATCTATTAATGCAGGTGTGATCAAGGTGAAAGAAATGTGAGAAAGGTCAAAATGATGTCTTAGTTCATTCAGACTGCCATAACAAAATAACACTGACTGGGGAGCTTGTAAGCAACAGCAACTTATTTCTCACAGTTCTGGAGGCTGGGAAGTCCAAGATCAAGGTTCTGGCAGATTCATTGTCTGGTGAGGTCCCCACTTGCTGGTTCATAGTTGATGCCTTCCCACTAAATCCTCACGTGGCATATGGGGCAATCTGCACTCCCTATTGCAAGTACTAATACCATTTATGAAGGTTCTGCTCTCAAGATCTAATCACCTCCCTAAACTCACCAAGTAATTTAACCACATAGTGATGAGGTGTCAACATGAATTTTGGGGTACACAAACTTTGAGACCATAGCATACAGTAAAAACAAAATTGGACTTGATAAACCAAATGTGGCTTTAAATCTCAGCTCTATTACTTATAATTGAAAGATACTGACAATTTTATTTAGTCTTCAGGCACATTGATTTACTTAGCAATAATGGAAATAATCATACCAAACCTCATAAGTTTATCTTTACATGCAAATAAATTAACCAATAGATTACTAAGTGAATAAAAATATACAGCTGTATTCAAATATAACTAGAGGTCTTATTAGGATTCTTCCCCAAAACAACAGGGTGCTAGGATCATGAGAATGAGGGAAGAGGGTGAATGCTTTGAATTGTCAAGTAAGGTGAAGAATTTCTGAGAAGTGACAATTCCTTTAAGAATTGAAGGGTGAATAAGATAATGCAGTCACATGAAAAATTACATGTAGAGCTTTCCAAGCAATGTACACTGCCAGAACGATGGATATCAGGAGAAAGAACTTTACTTAATTAACAGAATAAGGAGTAGAGTGATAGGAGAGGAGCTTAAGGAGGTAAGACAGGAGACACCAAAAAGAGTTTTGCAGACCAGATAGGGCAAACAATATTGAGATGTAGTGAATGAGGAACTAGAAGAAAAACTTAAAAAATTATGCTGAGAGATTAAAATAACACAAAACAGAAGAGTTTCTTTGAACAAGTCACTATGAAAATCAAAAGTGAGATTGGCAGTTACAGTTCAAAGGGAGGTTTGCAATAGAAAGCACATTTCAATGGTTTCAATAGTGAATGTGGCACATCTGTTCCTGAAATTATGCAGAACTGATAACCTGAAATCCTCCCAAAATTATAATACAGAAAAGTTAAGATTAAAATATAATAAACTTCTCTTAATTGCATAGTTGATGGCAGACATAGTATTGAAAGAAAGAAAAGCATATTCCTGAACTCTTACAGAGGAACATGTTTGTGCTACTCAGGAAAGGGATTTGGAGTTAAATTTGGCTGTTTTTCTTTGTATGTTTGTTTGTTTGGTGGCTGGCTGGTACGGGGATCTCAATTCCTGACCTTGGTGTTTTAAACTGTACTCTATCCAACTACCTGGCCAGTCCAGATTTTGGTTTTTTGAATTTTTTTAGTAGTCAGGACTCTTGGGACTTTACATACATGTGAGTAACACAGATAATGTTTATGGAGTAGAAAAGGTTGAAACTAAGATTACAAAAACAAAGCAAAATATCAACGACAAAATTACCTTTTCAACATTACCTTTTCAAAGCCTAAGGAAAAGATGGCCCAGCCTAGTAACAGAAAAAGAGCATATTTCTTTCTCTATCTTTGATATCTTCAGTATGTACAAAAATTATTAATATTTGTATGTAAACACAGTTTTAACAATATTTCCCTTGGTGAGGTATGGTGAGGTCAGACACAAATCAGAAAGGGAAATGAGAAAGCTTTACAGTTTTGTTTTTTCACAATTCCCTATGGAGAAGAGAGCATGCCATGAAGGGCCACTCAAGGGAAACACCGGGGTTGGTCATGAGGGGAAACAGTGTGGTTTCTGCAAGAAGAAAAGATCTAGGCAGGGTAAGCAGGTTTAGGATTAGCTAATTTGAATAATTTTGGTGGGCACTGAAGTAAAGGTCTGTGCCTGGTTGACTGGTACTTGGCCATGGAGTGATTAGGGCAAGTATATAGTTGTCTGGAGTCTGAGAGTCTGATAAGGGAGGTGGTTATAGACTTAATTGGATGTTCAAGAAGCAGAACTGAAGGACTTTAGCCAGGGCCTCAAAGCTGGCTCAAAAAAAATTTAATGAAAACAAAAACAAAACTATATTACAGGTGCATAGAATAATAAGAAAAATAATATTGATAATAAAAAGAAAAATCAAATTACAATTCAGTATGATATTATGAAATTACAGAACACTAAAGACAAAAAGAAGGTCTCACATGAACCCAGAGAAGAAGCAATAATATTAACTAGAAGGAAATTAAATTGTATCTCCAAATAAGTAAAAGAAAATAACTCTTATTTTGCAATTCAGTTTCCAGTTAAACAATATTATAAGACAAACCAATATATGATCTTATAAAAACTGAGTACTTATTGTATAATAGAGGTTGTATTTTTAAATATTGCATTAATTAATTTAGTAGGTTTTTATATTAATCATATAAAGTAGATTGAATCAATGACCTGATTTTCTAGATTTAAAAATTGGAGGATAAAAGGAGATCAAACAATTTCCATAACATCACAAATCTAGCAAACTGATTTTTTGATAAGTTTTTACTTATTACATTAAACAGCTTTACTGATAGACTGAATGATATTACCACTATTCATAATCATCACTAAAGATAATATTAAAAGATGTATAGTGTTCCAGAAAAGAAAAAAAAATTGTTTCTAGAATAATAAAAAATGAAGAATATATAGGGATCAAAGAGTAGTGTGTGGTGTCTTGCTCACATCATCTAGCAGGAACAGATTCTTGTTTTCAGGACTTTTGTACTAAATTTTGTTATAAGGACTTCAAAGGATCAATGCCCTCTATTATCCAAATTTGAAACAAGAAGTAGCTTATGTTCAAGGATATTAATGTTCTCTTAACACTATCATAAAGAACTAAAGACACTCTACTGTCCCAAGGAATAAGAATAAGAAATATTTCTGGCTTTTTATTTCATAACATCTATTACCCATATTAGAAAGACATTGGTATATTTAATTATAAAACATGTTAAAAGTTTATCAATTAAATACAGTTTATTTGGTGGTTAACATCAACATGTGTTGCCATTTGTGAAAACAAGGTAAAATGTTGAATTGTTGGTTGGATTCTGCCACAAATTTAAGACTGGAGGAAATGTTTAATCTACCCTCAGGTAAAAAGAGAAAAAATATTTTTTTGCTGAATACTCTGCTCACACAGTTTATGTTAAGTCCTAGAGAAATAATAGAATCTCTGCCTGAGCAATATTTAGAACCATTGCCAGAAGAAGAGTTTTGTGTGTGTGTTTTTGTTTGTTTTGTTTTGTTTTGTTATGTTTTTTATAATATTAACAAGTCACTCTGAGGTTAAGATTGCAAATCATAATAGTAAGTTTTTATTCACCCTCATGAAAACAAACTAATGGCTACAATAAAGAAACATTTGCTGGGAAGTAATTTATTGAAAACAGACTATCATTTAGATCCAAGTAAGAAGACCAATTTTTAGAAATTAATATAAGTAAGCTATTTTAAAATTTGTATTTAAAATTAAACTTACATTTGCACATAATTTGTCTTATACTGTCCCAAATTAAAAGAGAAATATTTTGTCATAAAGACAGTCCTACATTTTTATAAGAAAGGAAGAATGAAAGCCCACAATAATATGTTGAACTTTCAGAAGGAGAGAGCAAATTTATAGTTACAAGAAGTGGGAAAGGGGGAAGTAGATGGGGGTAGGGAGAAATTGGATAATGGTCACAAAGAATAATTATGACTTGTAATAATGAATATGTCAATAATGTTCGTTCGATGTTCACATATTGTACACAAATAACGGTAGTCAACACTGTATCCTAAAAATATGTATAATCAATTATTCTTCAATACAAAAAGGAAAAAGAAAATGATAAATTCTTTGAATGTAACTACAACAGTACTGCATAAATATTTGTAACTTAGCAATAAATTATGTGGTGCTAAATTCAATATTCAAACTGACTTTGATTGCTTATAATTAATTGGAGACAGTGTTTAGAGTTTAGCTTGCCAATTACTTGGCAGAAGGAAGTGGAGGCTTGCAGAAAGCATTTTCTGGAATCTTTCTGGGACTCCTTTTTTTTGGAATTTATTAATTGTTACTACCAGCTTGTTTTTGCTAACAGGATTTCAGACTCTGTAGCACATTAAATCTACATTTGTATCTGCATCATTGTTGTTATGTTGAAAATCATATTTATCACCATGCCATCGGTATGCCCACTCATAAAGGGAGGATACAGTTGTTAACAAGCTTATGTGTCCTCACATTAGTGTAATGTTCACATAATATACTTAAATAAAATCACTCCATAATAGTAAGTTGTCATTTTTCTGATTATTTCTACTACATCCATTTTTATTATATGTTATATTGAATTAATTAAATATAAGAAACAAATTTCAAAATAAATTGGAAAATATAATTTTGGCATGTCTATTAGCTTGTTGTATTGTAATTAATCTCACTTCTTTGAGTGAAATGAATTAAGTGGAATTACAATCTTAATATTTGATAGATTACTTGTTTCTGACAATGAAAATTTTGAACAGAATGAGAAACAACAAATAGAACTGGTATTAAATGGAGACAAAATAATATATGACACTACTCTGGGTCTTTTCTGTTTTTCCTATGTGTTTTGTTTAATAAAAAAATTTAAAATATAAACTTCCTCTAATTTTTTAAACAGAGATTTTACGAGCTTAAACAACCTTAGATACAACTGAGGTCTTAATGATACCCTCATTTTATTTTATTTTTTAAAAGATGACTGGTAAGGGGATCTTAACCCTTGACTTGCTGTTGTCAGCACCACGCTCTCCGAAGTGAGCTAACTGGCCATCCCTACATAGGGATCCGAACTCACGGCCTTGGTGTTATCAGCACCGCACTCTCCCGAGTGAGCCATGGGTCTGCCCCATATACCTCATTTTAGAAGTGAAACTAGGAATTGTTGATGTTCTCCAAAACATACATCTAAAACGGATGCTAAGGATAAGGATATCTGGTTAATTTCCTTTTTATTATGTCATTTCACCCAAAGGGAATTTAGTTTTAGGTTGCTTTTCTTATGTCATTTGGTACAACTAATTCTACCAATTAATAAATACATCCCTGATGCTACTCACCTGATGATCAATGCACAAAGTTGCCCATCAGCACTTATATTGGAAACTGCCATTTGTTTCCTCTCCAATGGGTCATATAGAGGATAATAATGTGGCTTTCGGTATTTTTATTTTTACACAGCTTTGTTGTTTATAGAGGAGTTGAAATCCATATCAATCATCTTCTGGAAGGGAGTCGCCGAAGGAACCTTAGTCACTTGGAGAGATGGAGAACACAGGTTTATTATGCCAGTTGACTCAGGGGGATTAGGATTCCAAAGCTCTGAGCCCTCATGCGGGGAGGACTAGGTCTTATATACCTTTCTTGGGTAGGTAAGCAGCAAGTATTTCTATTGGATCTGTCTGTGTTCAGGCAGAGTTACCTAAATCGGGGGTCTTCAACAGGTGGTTAACTACGTTACTGTGGTTATAAGTTAAAACTGGGTAAAGAGGCTTTTTGGGTAAGGGTCTTTATCACAGCTGGGTGCAAAGGCAGGAAGTGTGATCAATGAGCAAGACTACTTCCATGAGGTCTTGAGTAGAGGTCTTCTTTAGAGAGCAACTTTGTCTCTCATCTACATAGGAAATCACTGGCAAGCTGTGGTTTAGTTCAGTCTACTAACACAGGAAAGCTAAAAACTGACAGGCCTGTAACCACAGAGCTACAGAACTCAGAGGATGCATTTCAGCTGTTTAACCCTTAACACAACTCTAGATACTTCTTGCATACAGGCAAGTATTAGCTGGAAAATTAAAACAAGGATAATAACAAGGGCAAGACAAGGAATTTAGTCACATCAATCTCTGTAACATGTCTAGCATTAAGAAAACATTGTTCACAAAAACTATTGCTTCATTTTTCTTCAAAAAATGACTGAACATGAATTGAATAACTTTGTTGGACAAATCAGATTGACAAGGGTATATAAATCCTAAACTATATTTGTGTGAATTAAAAAAAAGTAATCCTCCTTAAAATAAAAAAAAAGAAAATTGTTACCATACTAGTTATTTCTCAGTAACAATAACCACAACCACTAACTTTATGTATACAAATCTATGTATTGAACTTACCATAATAGAAAATTATAATTTTAATAAAATTAATCAGTAAATAAATACATTAGAAAATCATAATTTGCTATAAATTCATTTCATATCATACTTTCATGAAAATTATCTTTTATGATTGCTTGCTCTATTTTCTAATTTTTCATAGAAATGATTGCTGTATTTTATTTAAAAGAAATTATAGAATATAAGCTTTTTTTAAACATTGTTAATTCCAAATTTGACATTATTCTCTTGCAAATGATATTGGTAGAAATGAATATATTCTGAAAACTCCAGTAAGTCATTGAATAAATTAGATTGTAATGCTTCAATGAGAATTACGAGATTTTAGGAGATACAAACTCAATGTTTTTAGCTTTTTGTACCTTGATGCTCCATCAATATGATATCCGTCAGTCACCTTAAGCTCTAAACATTGCTGTTGCAGTAAATATTTAATTACAGTTTACCATTTATAAAACTATAAATGCCGTTTAGAACAATGATTTTTTTTGTAACCTGTCTTTAAAGATGAATTCGATTTATGTAATATAGAAAAAAAAAATGCTGTTGAAATATAGTTTTATATCATAGATGTGCTGATGATAGGCAAAGAGGAATCAAGATGACCGCACAGTCTTTGTTATTACCGCATGGAAAGACAGGACTTATCTCTCTCCCCCTCATGATGTGGGCTGGGTCTTTGACTGTTTAAACCAATAAAATGAAAGAAAAGCAGCACTTTCTTTGAGTGCTGGTTCAGGGCTTTGTTCTTATTAGACCTTGACCATCTGCTTCCTCTTTCTTGAAATGCTTGATCTTGAGATGTGTCCTTCTTTATAACTATGTCTCCAAGCTGTGAGAAACATATGCCACCTGTTTAAGTGACTCAGTTGACAGCTCAAGGCTAAGCCTAGCCACTTACATCAACTGCCAGACATGTGAATGAGTCCTCTCGGAAGTAAATTCCCTAGCTACAGAACTATCCTGACTGACATAGTGTGGAGAATAGCAAAGCACTTTCTAAATTGTAAAAAATAAGTAACTTGGTTTAAGCACACAATATTTCACTTTAATTTTAATGCATTTTTTAGAATTTTTTTTTAACTCTTCCAGTTTGTCTTCATATTCATTAATTAAAGTTGACACAGAACTAAAATTTACTTGTAGGAATCTGGTCCAAATCATAGTTCTAGGGTCTTTTCTTTCCTTCCACTCAATCCAATTCTCTATACTTTTTCCCCCTAAAATACTTTTTCAATGATACAAATACCTTTCTTTAATTTCCTTCTCTAATATGTTTTTGAATCTTTTTTTCTTGTATTGAAATTTTTAAAAATTTTTTTAACTTCAAAGGATAAATAATATACCAACTTAGTGCTTAGTTTTATATATTGAAATACATAAAAATAGAATTATGCAACCACATACTAAATTTTAGCAGTGCTTAGTTTTTGTACCATCAAAATTTCTGTAGCAGCAAATGCATATTTGTTGTGATTACTGATTAATTACATAATAATCTGTAATTAGGTCTTTATAATGCTTTTGTCTTTTAATGGGGAATAAATATTAAGTATTACTTTGTGATTCACATCATAGTGTAAGCAATTGTAAATTGAATTGAAAACTTAGCCATATCTTCTGAAACTTTAAATGCAGCAGATAACAGAAATTGCCTTATAAATATCTAATTTAAATGGGGGGGCTAATAAATACATTTTCTTTTAATCCCAATGAGTTCTTGTCAATATACCATTTGAAAAAGCAGGATTTTATTAGCATGTCATTAAATAAATTAGTGTTCTCTACATTTTTTAAAATTTGCTTCTTCTCTGTAAGTCAACCCAGTAGAAGAATATATTGTCCTAGTTAGAACAATATGCTTGACTTTCTTCTGAGAAAAAATTGTAAAATATTGGTTTTGGTAGAATAAGACATTACACCACTATCTGCTAGAAGTTTATTATACTATCTATATAAACCACCCCTTTTTAGAGTCACTTAAAGTATAAGAAAAACAATCTCAAAATAATTAAGATATTTATTATGTGAACGGATTTAAAAAAAAATTAGAGGAAGCTTTTTTGTGCAGTGTACAACCTACCTTTCAATGCATAGTAGCCCTGGAGAGAAGCCTGGGATGAAAGATCAGATCCTCCCTGTCAGTTAAGGAAGTGAAATGTGTTCTTATTCTAAGCATTGACTAATAAACAGCAGGAGAAGAGGATATTTGAGATGAGTTTATTTGAAGCAAAAGTTTATTTTTAAAAGAATCATAATTGTAAGGCATTCAGTAGACAAAGAAAACAAGGCAGGGTTTTGATATTAAAAAAAGGGGTTTTGATGGTCTCATTAGAAAATAATAATATCAAAAGTCACAGAGACCCAGGCACTTAAAGTGACGACTATCAAACAGAATAGGTGACCTAATATTCAACATTGGTTACATCTTTTAAACCTCTGCTTAAAATCAGGATTGACCTTGAAGTTAAAGAAGAGCTGGCCTTGCAAATAGGCGTCATGTTGTCTCAGTGCTAGGGTCAGAGATTCAGGTAATAATAACCAAATGAATTTGGTATATGATTCATCCATTGGGTATAATACATATTTGCATTTAATTCCAAGTACATATAATAAGTTTACTAAACAGTTGATTCTGTGAGCTATACACAAGAATTGAGTAGATTAGTTTCAAACATTTTTTTCATTAAAAGTCCTTTCTCTGTCTTTCACATCACATGGGGCAACAGATTTCATGATTTCAAGCCACTATCAGGCATTAAAAGGTACTTATTAAAACTTCAATCTCGTGTTCAATAAAAAACTTTTCCTTCTTTATTAGCATTCAGTACTGTTGCCCCAAAGCAACATTATGGGAAGATGGAATGAAGTTAGCTCTTTCTCACCTTTATTGGTTTTTCTCATCTCCAGTGTGTTGGGAGCTAAGAGAGAGAAGAAGAAAAGTTTCTCTTACTAAACAAATGTCCTCCTGTGGCAGTCTCTGGTTATATAGGTAAGGTTGACCCCTGTCAGGTGCTGGTCATGTGACAGGTGTCTAATGGCCAGGTGACTTTTTGTACTACAACTATAAACTTCTCAGAGGATTGTGGAGGGGACCTCCCTGTTGCATAGTCTCTTAATGAATGATATCTGCTTAAATTCAATGTCATTTTGCCTTTCCCCTCCTCTCTTAGCTCCAAATGCAGAAGTACACCTCACAAGTTTTCCTGACAGAAATATTTTCAGGGGAAGGGAAATATGTAAGTGCTCAAACACCACTGAATTTCATGCCATTTCTAAGACATTTATTCATCGTTGCCAAACAAAGTGGTAAGAATGCATGCTTTCCCACTTCTGAAATTTTTACCTTTTCTATCCTTTCTCCTCAGCTCTTTCTCTCTGTGCTCAAATAGTCATTGGCTTCAGTTTGTTTAGCCAATTACTTACATTAGGACTCTTCAAATCTGAGGGTGGTGCAATATCAGGCTGTCTTTTGTCTGGGCACCCTAGTTTTTACGAATAGTTTTATTTGAGCTTTTGCACATTGCTGATATAATTCTCTCAAATTATTTTTCCTTCCCAGTTTTTTTTTTTTTTTTTTTTTTTTTTGCTTTTCAGCTGGGTGTGGGTTAATGGGGGAGTTGAAGTGGTGGTTGGGAGTTTGCATCCCAAATGTTTACAACTCCCTTCAGAAAATGTGATCTTTAAGTCTCTTAATTTTTAGCTTGCAGTCATAATAGTCAGTATTGGGGCATCTAGAAAAGTTTCACAGTGCATTTTGTTTTATGTCCTAATTGTGTATTCAAAAGTAAGTTTTAAAAACATACACATGGACCAATGGAACAGAGTAGAGAACCCAGATATCAACCCATATACTTAGAGCCAACTGATCTTCAACAAAGACACCAAGAACATACACTGTGGAAAAGACAATCTCTTCAGTAAGTGGTGCTAGGAAAACTGGATATCCACCTGTAGAAGAATGAAGCTAGATCCATACCTTTTGCTGCATACCAAAATCAACTCAAAATGGATTAAAGACTTAAGTAAAACACCTTAAACTATAAAACTCCTATGAGAAAATTTGGGGAAACACTTCAGGATGTAGGACTTGACAAAGACTTTATAAATAAGACCCCAAAGTACAAGGAAAAAATAAACAAATGGGATTATAGCAGACTAAAAAGCTTCTGCACAGCAAAGGAAACAATAAAGAAAGTGAAAATAAAGCCTACAGAGTGTGAAAATATTTGCGTACTGTACTTCTGAAAAGGGATTAATATCCAGAATATACAAGAAACTCAACTTCACAGTAAAAATTAATAACAATAATAATAATAATAATACAATTTTAGAAAGGGAAAATGAGCTGAATATACAGTTCACAAAGGAAGTCATACAAATGACCAACAGTACATGAAAAAAATGCTCATCATCACTAATCATCAGGGAAATGTAAATCAAAACTACATTGAAATATCTTGTCACCGGAGTTAGATTGGCTATTAACAAAAAGACAGAAATAATAACAAATAATAAATGCTGGTGAGGATGTGGAGAAAAAGGAACTCTTCTACACTGTTGGTGGGACTGTAAATTAGTACAGCCATTATGGAAAACAGTATGGAGGTTTCTCAAACAACTATGGGTAGAATTACCATATGATCCAGCAATCCCACTTCTGGGTATATACCCAGAGAAATAGAAATCATCAGATCAAAGGGATACCTGCAGTCCCACGTTGGTCACGCTCTATTTACAATAGCCAAGATATGGAACCAACCTAAATGTCCATCAACAAACAACTGGATAAAGGAATTGTGGTATCTATACACAATGGAATACAACTCATCCATAAAAAAGAATGAAATTTTGCCTTTAACAGCGACATGATTGAGCTTGGAGAAAATTATGTTAAGTGAAATCAACCAGGCACAGAAAAAGAAATACTGCATGTCCTCACTTGTAAGTAGAAGCAAGCAAGCAAGCAAGCAAGAAAGAAAGAATAAGAAAGAAAGAAAGAAAGAAAGAAAGAAAGAAAGAAAGAAAGAAAGAAAGAAAGAAAGAAAGAAAGAAAGAAAGAAAGAAAGAAAGAAAGAAAGAAAGAAAGAAAGAAAGAAAGAAAGAAAGAAAGAAAGAAAAAGACCACAATAAGACACTGAACTTTCAGAAAGAGAGAACAGATCTATAGTTACTAGATGTGGGAAAGGGAGAGGTGGAGAGGGGTTACGGACTAACTGGGTAAGGAACACAAAGAATAATTATGATTTTAAGTGATGAATATGTTAATAATATTGATTCAATTATCACATACTGTACAGAAATACTGCCAGTCAACTCTGTACCCCACAAATAAGTATAATCAATTACATTTCAATTCAAAAAATAAATTAAAAAACAAAAAAAGAATTAAAAAATCACCACACTAACAAAAAGCAAATATAAAATTGTTTTTTTTAATTGGATTATATACTATAAAGATAATAAAGGGGATGCAATAAAGAATAACTGTAACAGAATCAGAACATAGGGTTACCTGAAATATCCTTTTGAAGAAGATATCTGATTTGTAATCCAAAGATATGGGGGAAGTGGTTCTATAAATAAATGAAGATAAAACATAAGTGCAAATGCTCAGAGAAAGAAATACTATTGATATATTTCAGGAAAGAAAGAACCGTGAGGTCACAAACTGTGACTTATGGTATATGAAAGAGAATGATTTGACTTTTTACCTCGTTGAATCTAATAAGGAGTTCATATTTTACTGTAAGCACAAGACAAAGTCATCAAACATGAGTACAATAGCCTTTAACTTGAACTTAAGGATGCATTGTACTGCCATTTACATTGATATAGATGGGCAGTTTAAGAAGAGATTTTTTGGGGGAAATATGGAGAAAAAAATAATGGTTTTATTAGGGACACATTACATTCGAGGTGTCCGTGAAAAATTCCAGTGGAAAAACATATGTGAACAATTGCTTAACTGGAACAAACACTGACAAATGCCATAAATAACAATAAGAAGATGAAGTTAGAATTGTTAATGATTTACTAAAGACCAATAGTAGGCTAGCATGGGAGACCAACGCTACTAAGTACTGCAGACATAGAGTGTTCATACTCTTTTATAGCTTTATAGTCTTCTTCCAAGAAGCTCTCTAAGCTCTTACAGGGAAGGCTAGGGAATACTCTAAGTACTCCTGCCTGCCTCACCCCACTCCAGGCATGGGTTGCAAAATAATAAAAGCCATAACAAAACTCCACCCGGACACATTTTACCTGTCAGGTAAAATAATAGCCTGATCTCCAATGAAAATGTGTTAGTCAAGGTTCTCCAATGTGTGTGTGTGTGTATGTGTGTGTGTGTGTGTGTTTATGTGTATGTATGTGGTGTGTGTATATTTATATATATATATGAACATATATACACATTATCATTATATATACACATATTTACAGAGAGAAAGAGAGAGAGAGGCACTAGAGAGACCCCACTGAAGTTGGGAGAGAGAAAATGAGACAACGACAAAAATAGCTCTATCCCTGGTGAAGAAATGGAAATACATGCTGAGACCATCATTACATTTAAAGAAAGTATAAGCACCTGTGAAGGCCATGCCTCTAGGACACAGTTCACAGAACTTGCCTAAAACTGAGGCATAATTATAACCATAGAAAATACACACACACACCCCTACATGTACCACCTCTACCATAACACTAATAAAAATTGAATAACACTATTGGAATAGAGCTAAAAGAGCTGCAAGAGACAAATTCTCTTTGGAGGGCTGTGGAAAAAGAAATCCAGGCCAAAAGAAAAAACAAAAATAAAGTATTACTAGAGGGAGCTGACACCCCTGCAGAACTGAGAACAGGACCAACAAACTTCAAACTTAGCTCAAGTCTGACTAAATTCATATAACCCCAAACATAAAGAACTAGCAGGAAGAATATATGCTTATCTCTAAGTCCTCCCCTCTGCCAAAAAAAAAAAAAAAAATTCAGCACTTGTTTATGTATTGAATTTTTCCAGGAAAAAAAATAGAATGCATAGGAGAAGGCAAGAAAAAACACATTCAGAAGACACAAATCAATCATGAGAAAAATATTAAGATGTTATAATGCAGATGTTTGAAACTATCTGGCAGAAAATCTAAAATAATTTTAAGTAATATGTTAAACTGTCTAGTAAAAGAAATTAAACAACATGAAAAATCAGGGAGATAGTTTCAGATGAATCCATTTGATTCAGATGGAAACCCTAAGGATGAATAAAATGGAAATGCTACATATCAAAAACACAGAAACAAAGTAGAAAAAGGTCTTCAACAGGTCATCAATAGACTTGACATAGTCAAAGAAAGAATCATTGAACTTGAAAATAGGTAAATAGAAATTATTCAAATTTAAATGCAAAGACAGTAATGACTAAATTTTCCATATTCAGTGAGAGAGACCAAAATAGACATCAGCAATCTCAAAGAATCTAAGGCATGGTATATTTACACACACACAAACACACATACAGAGCAAAGTGTATTATATTCATATGACTGAAAACTAAAAACAAAGAAAAGTAAATTAAAGTTAGCCAAAGGAGTGAAGGGGAGGCAGGTTGTGTACAGACGTACGATAGTAAGAATTACAGCAGACTTCTTTTTTTTTTTTTTTTTTTGTCTTTTTCATGACCAGCACTCAGCCAGTGAGTGCACCGGTCATTCCTATGTAGGATCCGAACCCGCGGCGGGAGCGTCGCTGCGCTCCCAGCGCAGCACTCTACCGAGTGCGCCACAGGCTCGGCCCTACAGCAGAATTCTCACCAGTAGCCATGGTAACAATGTAGTGTGACCTTCAAAGTGGTAAAAGAGCAGGAAAAAAAGTTAACCTAGAATTTGATACATAGTGAAAATATTCCTCAGAAATAAAAAAGAAATAATTAACTGTGAAGCTACTCCTTGAGGCACAAAGAAGTGCATTAGATGATGTAATATAGTTCATTTCCCACTTTTGATATTATAATATGATTTTATCATAAGGACAAAAGACATGGTGTAATTACAGTTAAACACCACAGTCTACTCTTAGCAGAGGTAGACTGTGAATCACATACCTCATATTACCATGCAAATGCTGGTTTTCTCACTTTGTAATTCAAAATCAGCATCCAATTTAAAACTCTCAGTAACATGATATGTTTTATTGACATAATATTGGATATTTTATAAATCAAATAATAATCAAACTCTTCTCAATGACAGTTTTTAAAATATAACAAGCATAATACATTTAACTAGGAGACAAATCCTTTGTCAGTAACGTCTTTGGGACTTTGATTAGAGTTAGTTTAGCTTAGACATTAAAAGATGTAATAATTGTTTTATTACAACATACTATTTGATTTTTTGGTAAAAGTCTTGACTACCACTGTTTAACAGAAATTTCTGCCATGAGAGTGGCTGTGGAACACTTAAAATGTGGCTGCAATTATGAAATAACTGAACTTTTAAATTTACTTACTTTTGACTAACATTGAAATGTAAACAGGCACATGTGGCTGGTGGATACTGTAGTGGACAACATTAATTCACAGTATAAAGTGCACAGCTGGAGTGCTATTGAGCCTGGGACACGGTATATACTGTGTTTTTACTATTATTTAACTTAGTTCTACCAATTTTGATCAATTTTTGAAATAACATAATACAATATTTATTGAAAATTGACTGACAAATATAAACTGACAACAGATATTTTATCTAATCATGAGGAGACAATATACTGAATGATCAGAAATGTATTATATTGCACTAGGCATCTTCACTCTACATCTGCACTGAATTAAAAAAAAAAGGGAAAATCAGTGTTGCAGTTATAATCCTTCATGAACATAAAACATGCTTAGACATGCAAATAATTTGATAATATTGTGTATTCTTTCTATGTGATATTATACTAGATTGCCCTCAAGTGTTTAGTGTATTAAAATATTCATCCTGATTTTGGTACTTAACACAGAAAAAAATGTTGAGTTTAAATGTGGTGGTTTATTATGTGTAACATTTTATTTCCATGTTTTCGTTTCCATAGCGATATTAAGTAACTTATATTTGATGAGAAACATTTCGAAAGTAAAATACACTAATCAAATAAAAAGTGAACAATCAATTCACCTACACAAAAATTGTGATACTTCAAATCCTGTTCATTCAGGTAAACATATGGCAAAGACTTTGGGACATG
This sequence comes from Cynocephalus volans, assembly GCF_027409185.1. NCBI lineage: Eukaryota > Metazoa > Chordata > Mammalia > Dermoptera > Cynocephalidae > Cynocephalus > Cynocephalus volans. Next base: position 116,101,295 of record NC_084468.1, on the reverse strand, counting down.
GTGTATCTGGAAAGCTAAAATACAGAGAGCTACAAGGGTGCATGCAAAAAGAACATGACATTAACTCTCAGAAAAAAAGCTTTTATAAAAGATGCTATAATTTTTAAAATCTTCCATAAATAGATCATAGTTATATTAAGTTGACAACCACAAATAGAGAAAATTACCAACTTTGTTTATTAGACAGCAACCTTCTTTATTATTGAAATGTAATCTAGGCAAATATCCATTACAATAATTATTTCCTATTTCATTTTTTTTCTCATTGTCTTTGCTGGATCTGTGTTCATGAATCATAGTTTTTAAATTCCCCCAATATTTTATTTGTATGTGTATGTTTAAATAGTTAATATTCTAGTTAAATTCATTGTTAGTATTATACCATTGCCTTCTCATATGTGAAAAATATGAACTCTGAAACCTTCTAACATTTTTCTCATTAATTTTTTATACCATACATTACAAAAATAGATAACATGCATAAAATCTCTCTTGAAATCTAGTTAAGAAAATTTGAGTTACTTTTTTTTTTCCTTTTTTGATTAGGGGTAGAGCAGCTCTATGTATACCTAACCCAAATTGCTATGTATCCCCATATATTCCTATAAGACTTCTCACAAAGAAGGATCAATGCACCTTCAATGTACAAGGTTGCTGTCTTCTTTGTCTTAGAGAATCAAAGTGCTGGAGAAACACAAGATAATGATTCTGCCTCAGGCTATTCTTAGTTAAGAAGTAGAGGAGGCAAAATTTTTAACTTGCTCTGTACGAAGTGTGTAAAAAACTCACAATACATAAAAAAAAGTATATTGGACCTTATTTATGCAAATAAAGAATCAAAAAGAAAATAAATTACAGTTGTCAAACACTTGGCAATTTAAAACCATTAAAGGAAATATAAATCTATAAAGTAATAAATATTGCCAAAAAATAAATGTTCTTCTCTTGTTTAGCTACTGAGACCTGGAGGACTTTTTACAGTACTTTATTTACAATTAATTTGGTTTTTTTTGGCAAGTCAGATGTTTCTAAGCTGTTATCTACATGCTTATAATTCTTTACAAACTGAAAATAAATAAAAGATGAGAATCTAGTTAATAAGGATTTAGATAAAAATATACGTAAAATACTAAGAAGCAGATAGCATGATTTCTACTTTTAAGGTGCAAAGAAAGTAACTTAATTAGATATAGGAGAAAGGATTCTAAGTACTAATTACTTTTAAAACTAAAAAGGCAATACACAAATGTAAACTAATAAAAGTCAACTAATAAAAAGACAAAGAGTAAATAATAAAATAGCATTTTTGCGTGCTTACATTAATGTGTCAGTTACTATTAGTATCCCCATTACCTAGATTAAAAAACAGGGGTTAGAGTAGTTAGAGTGGTTGCCAGAGATAACAGTGCTAGTAAGTGGAATTGCTTGAATTCAAACGCAGTCAGCGAGACTCCAAGTCCTCATCATTAACTTCACCCTAGACTGTATTATGTGGCTTCATGTTCCCTCCAAATTCCTGTGAACTCTAATAACCCCAGTCCCTTTTCCTTCTCTAAAGAATTAGTTTAGTAGTTTTATTCTAACCTAATTCTATTTGTACCATATGTACATTTATTTATTTATTCAACGAATACTTTTGAATTAATTACACAAGAGATCTTCTGCTAATCAGTGGATATACAGCACTGAACTTAGCTGTCATTATATCTAGCCCCAGGAAGTTCGTCATTTAGCCTGACAATAGACAAATTAATAGTTCTGTAAATATCAGAATTAAAAGAGAAGAGAGTTAACTCATGCTATGCTAAAAGTAAATTAAAAACTTTGGAAACACTCAATAAAGGTAATTTGATATAATAAATATAGGAGAATGTTAGAAAACAAGAAAGAAGGTGATAAATTAAAAATCTGTTAGGATTTTTGCATTAAGATTGTTTTTATTAGGATTTTTCCTTTAATATTGTTTCAAGTGAATTGTTAGTGTCTAGTTGAACTCCACAAAAGCTGTAGCTAGATATCAATGATGAAACACCATAGTTTTTGTCAACGGAAGAAAGACAATGTGAGTTTCCAGTCAGTGCATCTGTATTGAAAGGCAACACCTGGCTTGTTTATTAAGAAAGTGAAAATAAATGTACATTTATGTGGCTTAAATAAATATAAAATATTTAATTATGTTTTTTTTAAAGAAACCATTTATACTAAATATATAAGATTATGGCAAAGTATATACTTTTATTTATTAATTATCTGTCAGGTGGAAATGATGCTTAGCACATATCTGAGATATATGTATTTTTAAATAAAATCACATAACCTGCTATCTATTTTATCAAATGTATTGCAATTTTTTGTAACTTGTTCTATGATGTTTTACAAAGATTTTACAGATGTTCAGACAGAAATTTTATTTACCCAAAGATACAAAATCTCATTTTCTCTCAAGTACAATGTCCTAGATATTGTTATAGCATTTGGGATATATCAGTGAAAAACAGACCAAAAAAACCCTGCTTTCATTCACTCTAGTATTTATTTTTTATGTGATGATTTTATTTTCTTCATTTTTTTCTTCTGGTAATGAATAAATTATTTCAAAGAACTGATGAAAGATAGTGATTGCAAACTTAATAATGAAAAATAAATTTTGTATCTAAGACTATAAAATGCAAAAATATGTATATAAATTTTCTGATCATGTGTGTGCTAACATCTCAGCATAATTATTGACAAAGCAAACAAAATGTGCTTTCACACAGGCCATGTGGCATGTGATAAAATGATCATCCTATATTTTTTCACCTAATATAATTTACCACAATTTATGTAATGTGAATCTATTCTATTGGTCCAGCGTTAATTAATTTGATTGTTTCTCCAGTCTGATCAATAAGATCATGCATGAACATGTGAAAACTGGTTCTGAAAAATAGGAAAAGACAAAAGCAAGAAACACCAAATGATTGTGATAGCCTTTGACTATTTCAAATGTTTACAAATGCCTCTAATCTAATTTGTGTTTATTTTACTTGGAGACTTAAATTATTTAGGCTTAAATAAATCAAGTTAATATCAAAAAGAATTTTAAATAGTACATTGAGGCAGAATTTTCTGTGACAGATATATTTCAGTCACAAGTTCACAAATACTAAGAAATTTCTGAGCAATGTTTACATAACTAGAAGTTAACAAGCACAACATGGCTGATGCTAAATAAATAGTTATGAGCTGACTGAGCAACTAATTACACAATTATTTTTGAATAAAATTGCACATATAAAAATTTTCTGAATGTAATATTGTCTAATATTTCTGGGAGTAATGTGTGCTACTGCATGGCAAATTCATCCTTTTCAATTTTTATTTTATCTGGGATAAAGTGTTAATAATAATGTTTACTTTCATAATAAAATTTAACAAACTTTTTTGATTCAAGATACATTATTGTCATTTGTGAAATGAAGTTTTAAAACTGCCAAAGGGCCTAACTACTTATCTCTATTTTCCACCTGTTTTTTAAAAATTAAAATTATATATTATATATTAAAAATAAAATTATGTAATGAATAAAATGATTTAAACATTAACATATTTATTTTTAAGCTATTTTCTTATTTACTTTCTTCTGGTGAAATACATGATATACGAGATAATCAACAGAATGCTTGCATTGATGTGTGTGTTTATTTTTAAAAAATCAGAATGAAGAGCTACCAGAACTTTCATTCATTGTTGGTGGGAATACAAAATGATACAGCCACTTTGGAAGACAGTTTAAACATGCCTATACTTTGTAATTATGAATATGTTAATTATCCTGATTTGATCATCACACATTGTGTTAAGGTATTGATATTCAACTCTGCACCCCACAAACTTGTTTAATCAATTATATTTAAATTTAAAAAAAATAAAAATAAAACATGCTTTTACCATATAATCCAACAATCATACTCTTTGGTATTTAACCAAGTGAATTGAAAAGTTACATCTACAAAATAACCTGCACACAAATATTTATAGCAGCTTTATTTATAATTACCAAAACTTGTGAAGCAACCAAGATTTTTTTTTTAATAGATGAATTCATACACAAACTTTGGTACATCCATATAATTGGATATTTTTAGTCCTAAAAACGAAATGAATTATCGAGCGACAAAAAATACAGGGAGGAATCATAAATGCATATTGCTAAGTGAAAAATGTCAATCTGAAAAGGCTACATACTGTATTTTTACTACTACATGACTTTCCGAAAAAGACAAAGCTATCAAGGTAATAAAATGATCAGTGGTTAGCAGTGAAATTATTGTGCATGATGCTGTAACGGTGGACACACATTGTGATACATTTGTCAAAACCCATAGAATGTACAACAACAAGAGTGAACCTTAATGCAAACTGTGGGTTTTGGTTGATAATGTGTCAATGTCAGTTCATTGATTGTAACACATGTATCCCTCTGGTGGGAGATGTTAACAATGGGGAAGATGGAGCATGTGTGAGGGCAGAGGATATATAGGAACTCTGTACTTTCTGCTTAATTTTACTGTGAACCAAAAATTGCTCCAAAAAAATAAGATTTATAGATATTAAAAGTAGTTTGTAATCTTTTTTAAAGATGACCAGTAAAGGGATCTTAACCCTTGATTTGGTGTTGTCAGCACCATGCTCTCCCAAGTGAGCTAACGGGCCATCCCTATACAGGGATCCGAACCTGTGGCCTTGGTGTTATCTAGCACCGCACTCTCGCAAGTGAGCCATGGGTCGGCCCTAGAAAAAGACTTTTTTAAAAAGGAATTGCTCGTACGATGTAAGTACTGAGTAAAAATAACATTATGGCTATTTTGTTGTTTTTAATATACAATAGCTTGCTCTTATCTCTTAGGAAACATTTTTGGATTTAAAAAAAAAAGAAAACAATTTTTGAAAATTAAAAACAAATGGTAAGCAAATTATTTTATTATTATTTTTAAACTTAAAATAAATGTTGGGGAAATATAACCATCCTTTTGATATATTATTGAGCAGCCTACTGTTGGGAGAGAATTCTCCATGGGTCTCTTGCATTTCTGCATATCCTTTGACAGCTTTAGTTCCAATCTTTCCAAGAATGTCTGGATAGTAAACAGCCTTGTGAGACAGTGATAGTGTGTTAACATCACACCAAAGGGAAGATTTGTTTCCCAACCAGGATAAGGAAGATAATGTCTTCCAATATAGTAAAGTTTAGGTAGGAGTTCTAGCAATGTCTTTATAAGAGATGTGCCATATCTACCTGGGTCACTCTGCATTACCCTGAAAAGTCTTGGGAGTGGAAGAGAAATAACACAATCATCAAACACATGGTACCTGCTGATTTGTGAATTATACAGTCCTTTGACCCTGATTCAGGGATCTTGTGTTTTTTCCCCAGTATCTATAAAACTGTAGAAGGCTGGCAGTTATCTTACAACTAGGGCAGAATTTCAGATGCTTTGCAGTTTCTGATAATGGTAGTAGAATTATAAAATGGCCCCAAAGATCCACTCCTCTTGATACACACATTCTGCATATCACTCTCTCCTTGAATGTGGGGAAACCTGTGAATATAGGGAACACCACGTGCATGATTAAATTACCTTATATGACAAGTTAAAGGGATTTTTTTAGATAAGTTCCCTAATTACTTGACTTTTAGTTAAGTAAAAGTTGATTATCTTGGGTGTGCCTTATCTAATCAAGCAAATCCTGTAAAGAAGGGCTTAGATCTTCCCTGAGCTAAAATATTCTCTCCTGCTGGCCATGAGTCTGCAACTGAAAGTAAATGAATTCTTCCAATAGTCACATAAACTTGGAAGAAGACCCCAAGACTCAGAAGACAGCACAGCCCTGAACAAAGCCATGATTGCAGTCTTTTTAGACCCTAAGAGCATACCCATCTAAGTGTGTTCCACTTATTGCCTCTGGAAACGGAAATAATAATGTATGCTGTTTCAAGCCATTAAATTTTTTATACTTTGTTTGATAATAATGCAAATAAATTACACCAACACTTACTTTATTGGTTTACTTATATTCTTTTGCCGTTAAAGAGCATATACATTATTCTAGTTGATAAAGAATTTTTTATATGCGTCTCAGTTTCCTGTAACATTGCTGGGTAATATGTTCTATCTCCCATCTCAGTCCTCTTTGTTCCTACTCCCTAACTCTTTAGACTACCTGAAAAACAAATTATCTTTTGGCCAATAAGAGTATTTGTAATAGTAACATATTTGGAAAACTATTTAATCTTTTTATATCAAATAAGTGGATGATAAGATTTCTGGGTGTCTATATCCTGCAAAATTCATTTATTTTACCTGAAACTCTTTTGCTTTTCTCCTTTTCTTGAGAACAGATATTGAAGTATGTGTGCTTCAACTGTCTTATCAGAACTTACCCTAGATTCTGCAGTATATACAGAATTCTGAGGCTCCGGAATTCCTTTCTTTGCTTCACAACAATTTTTCAATTTCTCCTTGACTCCTCAGAGTACAAGTCTAATCTTTCACTGACAATGTCTACTCTTACTTCTGGTACCAGTTGCTGCCTATGGGGGGACAGTCCGCTGTCCTGGCATTATGTCAAACCACAGGTGAGTAGCAACATCTCCCATACATATAATAATAAAGACTAAGTTTTAAAAATTTTCTACATTGCACATATTGTTTTGCCTTAATTTTTTACTCCAAGTAATAATGAAGACTTCTCTGCTTCTATGGACACTAATTCATTTAATGTCTCTCTGAAGAATATCTTTGTTTGACAGTGTCAATTAAATCGCAATATATAAAACGTTGTGTTATGCATTCCCAGAGAAATTACACAAATAATTGCTGAGGTTGTATAAAAATGCAACCGTTCAAGCTTTTTTCTTATATACAGAAAATATGTTTTAAACTACTTAGAATTTCAAAAATTTGATTCATCTTTATATAACTGAAGTAATATTTTAGGCTTAAGTGAGAGAGTTAATAGTTTAATTTGAAATTTTCATGAAAATAAATAAAACTTAATTTCAACCTTTTCATTATTAATAGACTAGAATTTCATTCATAATTTTATCATGCAGTATGTTAACTATGGTCCCTTGGTTAAATAAATTTAATTTACTAAGAGATCAAATTACTACTACATTCATACAATATCTGAATACCTCATATTATTATTTCTAATGTCATATCTACTAAATTTGATGAATGGCTTACTTTGATTAATTTTATTTTCTAAAAGTCACAAGCTGAAAAACTTTATTAAATACCACTGCTTAAGCAGAATGGAGGAGTGATGAGTTTAATGACATGCTGGTATATATATTATAAAAGTGAAAATATAATTTTTTGACTTTCATATTTTTGCCCATAGTCTTATAAGATTTCTTAATTATAGCAACATTAAATAGACTCTAAATTAAAAATAAAGGATTTAAATGTAAGATTTATATAGACATTTCAAATAAGAATATAAAATATAAATCTGAGAAAAATTTTGAGACATTGTAGGATTCAAAAGGAAAAAGTCAAGTCAGTCTACTTTGATCCATCTTCAGTAAACTCTAGGCAGAATGGATCTATATTTTCTAGTAGCATGCACTAGGACTCTTTTGAAAAAGTTTCTGTTAATTAAACTGGTTTAATTTCAGAGTGATAGTCAATTTCTCAATAATTCTTTATATATTTTAATACGCTTTGGAATAGAGTGAAAACTAATTTAAGAATTAACATAAATAGTGCTAAAACTAATACTAGTTATACACCCACTATATGATTCTGTGTATAAGTATACTTATAGGCACATACTGGACATATATATGTTATATTTACATATGCATATATTTGTCAAATAATTATTATTTATTAATTCATCCTCTTTGCTACAGAGTGAACAAAAAGATAAAAATCCTTGCACTTACTGAGCTTAATTTAATTACATCAAAAGTAACAGGTAAATAGTCTTAAATCCAGAGAAATAATTTTAAAAATATAATTAAATTTATCCCAAATTAATAATTATGAATAATGAATTGAAAATCCTTCTACTTCTGCTATTATCACTTCTCCCTCTGCTACAACAAAGATGTCTTACCAATATTTATATCATTTTATTTACTACATTCTTTTACATATGTTATCATGATTAACATTCATAATAACCTGATTGGGTATATATTGTCATCACCATTTTATTCTTAAGGAAATTAAGGTTCAGGGTTTATTTCACTTGTTCAATGTCTGATAGCTATAAGATAGTAATATGAACAATAATAAATTTAAAGAAAGAGGAAAGCCTGTGAATATAGAACAATTAATTCTAAAGGTGTTTTGTATTAGGTTATGCCAGGTATTAAAAATATAAGTATAGATTTGGTATAAGCCCGGTGTTCTAGATATATATGAAAAAAAATGGAGATATACTATCATAAATGATATATAAATTATAATAAACTATAAATATATATTTTGAAAGTAAATGATGATAGGCTTATTCTCAAATTATAAAAAATACTTTTTAAAATTGTAATGATATTAGTAATTTTAACATTGGGAGCTATACATATTTATACTTAGACAATCAAATAGATAAGTATATAGAGACTGACAAATCAAATAAAATGAAAAGAGAGAGGGAAAGAGAGAAAAGAGGAAAATAAAGAGAGAAAGAGAAATGTTTGTTCCTAGTTCTAATTGTGTATTACAAATGATTAAATTTGCTAAATAATATAAATTTGCTAAAAATATTGAAATAAAGCTAGTTCAGCTACCCTTTCCTATGAATAAGGAAAAAATAATCTTATGAAGAAGATTACAAAGATAAAAAGAGAACAGTAACAATTCTACCAAAATTATGATGGGTAGCTGCCAACTACAATGGAATTTGGGCTAATTAGTTTTCATTTTGCTTTTGTTTATACACTCTGCAAAATTCTTCATAATGGATAGCCCCTTCAATGGTCAATAATTGGAGTGACAAGATTAAAAATCCAACAGCTTGAGAAATGAACAACAAAATAAAATGTCTAGTATAATAAAACAAAAAATTCTGGAAAAAACAAAGTTATGACAATAAGTGGTAAACAAAATTATAGAATGAATATAATTAATATAATGCTGATATTATAGTGAGGGCTTAGAAGATGAGAAGACCAGGGAAAGTTTGAATTGTCTTGTTAAATGGTATTGACCAGAATGATGGTAGAAACATGGACAGTAAAAGCCATTCTGAGGAGGTCTCTGATGGAAATGAGGAAGAACTTACTGGAAACAGGGGCAGAAGTCACCCTTGCTACGAACTGGCGAAAAACATGGATGAATTGTTTCCATGCCAGAGGGCTTTATAGAATGCAGAACTTAAACGTTACAAACCAGGGTATTTGGTGAAAGAAATTTCTAAGTAGCATAGCTTTCAAGCAGCTACATGAATATATCTAGCAGCCTCTGCTGAACTATGACAACAAAGGCCTAACATCAGGTGGAATTTATAATTGAAAAGGAAACATTGGAAAACTCTCAGGTTGGCCATGTAAAAAGTGAAAAAGTGTGTGCAAGAGAGAAAACCAAGGGTGTAACCCAGTGACCATTTACTAAGGAGAATTGTACAGAAAGAAGAAATCATCAAGAGAATGGAGTAAGACCCCAAAGGCATTTCAGAGATCTTCGAGGCTGCCCCTCCTATAACAGGTCCAGAGTACTGGGGAGGCAAAATGGTTTTAGGGAAAAGACTTGAGGCCCCCTCCATGGGGTCTCTGCCCAGTGCCACCTGGAGATACTGATCCCCACACCCCAGCTACTCCTACTTCTCCAGCTGCTCCAACTGTGGTTAAATTGGCCCCAGGTGGTGCTGGATTAATCCATTCATGGAGTAGTGGATTATCATGGGTCAGAACTAGTAATGTTATAAAGAGACAGAAGAAGGAGGTCTTGCCATTCTCACCATGTGACATCCTGTAGAGTCACCAGAAAGAAAAAGACCCTTACCAGATGTTTTCCCTGGGTGTTGGACTTCCCAACCTCCAAAACTGCAAGATACAGGTTCTGTTTTCTTATAAATTACCCAGTTACAGGAATTCTGTTATAAGCAGCAGAAAACAGTAAAACAAGTCTAATACAGAAAATATGCATCTGAAGAAAAAGTAAAAATCTCCTAGTGAAACCAATATTCTCAACTTAATAAGGTTCACAGAGTAAATGGAAAATTAATTATTTTCAAAGAGTTGTCATTGAAGGATCTGAAAGAGAAGCAGCAAAAAATAATAATAAAAATATAGAAACAGGTTGTTTAAAACAAACAACAAAGAAAAGTGGTAAGAAGATGAATGAATATATACGATGATTAATTATACAAAATTAAAATAACAATACATTGTAGGGATTAAAAAAATAAGATACAATTCAAATATACACCAACAATGACATATCTGGAAAGTGTTAAACTCCTGGATAATCCTGAAGAATGGTGCAAATATCAGTTAGATTATTATAAATTTTTTAAAAAACGAATTTCAAAGGTAAATACTAAAATATAAAAATTTATTCTTAAACTGAATTAGGAAAAATAATGCTGAAATTTTAAAAAATTCATTTACTGCATTGATTGTTTCCTTTGCTATGCAGAGCTTTTTAGTTTGATATCATCCCATTTGTTTATTTTTCATTCTGTTGCTGTGCTTTTGGGTACTTATTCATAAAATCTTTGCCAAGCCCTACATCCTAAAGTGTTTCCCCTGTTTTCTTCTAAGAGTTTTATAGTTTCAGGTCCTATACTTGAGTCTTTAATCCATTTTGAGATGATTTTGGTAAATGACAAGAGGTATGGGTATAGTTTCATTCCTCTACACATGTCTGGTTTTCCCAGCACCATTTACTGAAGAAGCTGTCTTTCCACAGTGCATGGTCTTGGCATCTTTGTCAAAGATCAGTGGTCTGTAAGTACCTGGGTTAGATTTCTGGGTACTCTATTCTGTTGCATTGGTCTATGTTTCTGTTTTTATGCCAGTAACATGCTGTTTTGGTTACTATAGCTTTGTTGTATAATTTGAAGTCAGATAGTGTAATGCCTCAGGTTGGGAGAAAATATTTGCAGACCATATATCCAACAACAGATTAATATCCAGAATATAGAAGAAACTCAAACAACTTCATAGTAAAATAAACAACATAAAACAACAACAAATAATCCAATTAAAGTGGCCAAAGGAGCTAAATAAACATTATAGGCATTTTTCAAAGGAAGACATACAAATGGCCAATTGTACATGAAAAAATGTTCAACATCACTAATCATCAGAGAAATGCAAGGGAGGACCGCTGCTGCTGGCCGGTCGTGGGGGGTGATCGCCACTTTGCCCCCGGCAGGAAAGGCTGCCTCATTTACAGGCAACAGCTTTGAAGTGTGGAGCAGGAAAAGAACTGTTTCTTAGCTGCAAAAGCGAGTCTCGAAACAGGGAACACGGCGCCAGGGCTGCTGTGGATGCAGACAGGACCCCTGTGGATGCAGACAGGACCCCGGAGGCCGGGGCCGCACTGAAGGCGGCCAGCTGCCCTATTCAGGATTCGAGGTTTCAGGCCGGCATTAAAGAAGATTCCTGGGAGCACCCGAGCCTCGCCGCGACTGAACAGCCCGAGGCGGCAGCAGCCGAGAACTGGGAAAGGCGGCAAACCAGAGACAGAGCGAGCGCCCGACCTGGCACAGCACTGTGAGTGACCCCTGGCACAGCTCTGTTTGGGGGGTGGATGCCCACGCGGCTCCCGCCTGCACCACCAGGCCACTCACCGCCCCGGTGCTGCCTCCATTTTCCCAGGTGCGGGCAGCTCCGCCCTGCTCAGCCATCACTGAGCCCTCCCACTTGCTTGGCCTGGCGCGGGGCTTTCTGGAGCCTGCAGACCGGCCTCTGCTCCCACTCCCTCCGTGGTTCTCTGGCGGGGCTGGTGGCGTGGGGCGTCCCCGGCCAGTGTCGGGAGGGCAAGGAAGTACGGGCGGGCCGACTGTCACTCCACCACACCCTGGACTCCGGCCCCAGGTAAACTCCCTGTTACTGGGAGGCAGATACCATCTCTGCGGCAACTAGTTTGGAAAAAAGCCTAACGAATTTCTGGTTGGGAATAGTGTGGTAGGAGAGTTCCCAGGTCCGCTTGAACCTGCCGGAGACCAGGTTGCAGGTGGGCGCTAGACTCGGTTTATACAGGGGGGATACAAAGGTGAACAAGACCTGAGAAAGATCTACATGGTGCTACAAAGGCACCCAGAGAGACCGGTCGTCTGTGCCTAGCAGAAACCTGGTAGACTTCGTGGGCGAGGCGGTGCCGAGCAGGGTCTTGAAGGCCCAGCTGATAGACGAGGGGTGCAGAAGACACGCCCCAGACCAGCACAGTGCGCACAGAGTGGGGAGACGTGCGGCCAGGGAGGCGGAGACTCGACAGAAAACACACACCCGGTGGGGTCGCCACTGCACGATCTAACAGCCTGGGCCAGAGCACACGGAACGGGGAGAAGTCCTGCACAGGAAGTGAAAGCTCAACAGAGATCACACACCCTGTGGTACGTGATCCACCAGCCCAGCAGAGTCCAAGCTGACCAGAAAGGTGGATCCCCGGAGAAGCCCAAGACCCGAGGCAACCACACACACAAGGCACTAGAGGCCAACTGAGCAGTCACGGAGGGAGCCATACGAATTTGGAACCACAGCAACATCCTAGTTAGTCATTAGTCTCAAACCGGTGGACTGTGAAACCCCCTGCCACAATGAATAAACACCAAAAAAAGACACCAGAAATACAAAAAATCAAGAAAGTACACCACCAAAAGTTAATAAATCTCAAACTCTAGATCCTATAGAACAAGAAGCCCTTGAAATAACTGATAAGGAATTTCGAGTGATAATTCTAAGGAAACTGAATGAGATACAAGAAAACTCAGCTAGACATCATGATGAAATGAGGAAAAGTATACAGGATCTGAAAGAGGAAATGTACAAGGAAATCAATGTCCTGAAAAAAAATGTAGCAGAACTTGCTGAACTGAAGAAGTTATTCAGCGAAATAAAAAACACAACGGAGAGTTTAACCAGCAGGCTTGTCGAAGTTGAAGAGAGAACCTCTGAACTTGAAGATGGGCTGTTTGAAATAACACAAGCAGACAAAAAGAAAGAAAAAAGAATCAAGGACATGGAAGAAAATCTGAGAGAGATATCAGACAACCATAAGCGATCAAATATCCGAGTCATGGGTATTCCAGAAGGGGAGGAAAATGGAGATTCCATTGAAAACATATTCAACAAAATAGTGGCAGAAAACTTCCCAGGTATAGGAAAAATCACAGATCTTCAGATCCAGGAAGCTCAACGATCTCCAAACGTATTCAACCCAAAAAGACCTTCTCCAAGACATGTCATAGTCAAATTGGCAAAACTCAGAGACAAAGAGAGAATCTTAAAAGCTGCAAGAGAGAAGCGTCAAATCACCTATAAGGGAGCCCCAATCAGGTTAACATCAGACTTTTCATCACAAACCCTAAAAGCTAGAAAGGAATGGGATGATATTTTCAAAATACTAAAAGACAAAGATTGCCAGCCAAGAATACTCTACCCTGCAAGGCTATCCTTCCAAAATGAGGGGCAAATAGTATATTTCTCAGACAAACAAAAACAGCGGGAGTTCACTACCACATGACCACCCCTACAAGAAATCCTCAAGGGAGTACTGGGTTTGGTTCCTGAAAAATAACTACCACTGCCATAAAAACCCAAGAAAAATCTAAACCCGCTAGTATAATAAAAATGGCATTCATGAAGAGAAAACAAGCTAACAAAAACACTATCTACAACCTAAGGAACCAACAAACAAAGAAACCAAACAGTAAATCAGAAAGCAAGGAACAAAAGACACCTAAGACAACCAAACAACCAATAAAATGCTAGGAATAAATCAACACCTTTCAATAACAACTCTTAATGTTAAAGGCTTAAATTCCCCAATTAAAAGACACAGACTGGCTGACTGGATCAAAAAGCAGGACCCAACTATATGCTGCCTGCAAGAGACCCACCTCACCCATAAAGATTCACACAGACTAAGAGTGAAAGGATGGAAAAAGATTTACCATGCAAACAGAAAAGAAAAATGAGCTGGAGTAGCTATTCTTATATCTGACAAAATAGACTTTAAACTAAAAACCATAAAAAGAGACAATGAGGGACACTACTTAATGATAAAAGGACTGATCCATCAAGAAGACATAACAATCATAAATATGTATGCACCCAATGTTGGAGCAGCCAGATTTATAAAATAAACTCTATTAGACCTAAAGAAGGAAATAGACACTAATACCATAATAGCAGGGGACCTGAACACCCCACTGTCAATATTAGACAGATCATCTAGGCAAAGAATCAGTAGAGAAACACAATATCTAAACAAGACTCTAGACCAATTGGAATTGGCAGATATTTACAGAACATTCCACCCAACAACCTCAGAATATTCATTCTTCTCATCAGCACATGGATCATTCTCCAGGATAGATCACATATTAGGTCACAAATCAAGTCTCAATAAATTCAAAAAAATTGGAATTATCCCATGTATCTTCTCAGACCACAATGGATTAAAACTAGAAATTAATAACAAACAAAACTGTAGAAACTATACAAACACATGGAAATTAAACAGCATTCTACTTAATGACATATGGGTCCAAGAAGAAATCAAGCAGGAAATCAAAAAATTTATTGAAACTAATGAAAACAATGATACATCATACCAAAACCTGTGGGATACTGCAAAAGCAGCATTGAGGGGAAAATTTATTGCATTAAACGCTCACTTCAGAAGAATAGAAAGATGACAAGTGAACAACCTAACACTTCACCTTAAATAACTAGAAAAACAAGAACAATCCAAACCCAAAGTTAGCAGATGGAAAGAAATCATTAAGATCAGAGCAGAACTGAATGAAATTGAAAACCAAAAAACAATTCAAAAGATCAACGAATCAAAAAGTTGGTTTTTTGAAAAGATAAATAAAATTGACAAACCATTAGCATGGCTAACAAAAAAAAGAAGAGAGAAGACTCAAATAACAAAAATTAGAAATGAAAAAGGCGATATTACAACTGATTCATCTGAAATACAAGGAATCATTCGAGACTACTATAAACAACTATACGCCAACAAATTTGAAAATCTGGAGGAAATGGATAAATTTCTGGACACACACAAGCTCCCAAAACTGAACCGTGAAGACGTAGAAAATTTGAACAGACCAATAACAATAAAGGAGATTGAAGCTGTTATCAGAAGGCTCCCAACAAAGAAAAGGCCAGGACCAGATGGATTCACAGCAGAATTTTACCAAACATTCAAAGAGGAATTGACACCAATTCTTTAAAAACTATTCCAAAAGATTGAAATGGACGCAAATCTCCCAAACTCATTCTATAAAGCAAACATCATCCTGATACCAAAACCAGGTAAAGATATAACCAAAAAAGAAAACTACAGGCCAATATCCTTGATGAATATAGATGCAAAAATCCTCACTAAAATACTAGCAAACAGAATACAGCAACACATACGAAAAATTATTCATCACGATCAAGTGGGATTCATCCCAGGGATGCAAGGTTGGTTTAACATATCGAAATCAATAAATGTGATACACCATATTAATAAACTCAAACACAAGGACCATATGATCATATCTATAGATGCTGAAAAAGCATTTGATAAAGTTCAGCACTCATTCATGACAAAGACCCTCTATAAGTTAGGTATAGTGGGAAAGTATCTCAACATAATTAAAGCCATATATGCCAAACCCACTGCCAATATCATCCTGAATGGGCAAAAGCTGAAAGCTTTTCCTTTAAGAACAGGCACTAGACAAGGATGCCCACTCTCACCCTCCTATTCAACATAGTGTTGGAAGTACTAGCCAGAGCAATCAGAGAAGAGAAGGAAATAAAGGGCATCCAGATTGGAAAAGATGAAGTCAAACTGTCCCTGTTTGCAGATGACATGATCCTATATATCGAACAGTCTAAAACCTCTACAAAAAAACTGTTGAATTGATAAATGATTTCAGCACAGTAGCAGGATACAAAATCAACACACATAAATCAGTAGCATTTCTTTTCTCCAATAGTGAACATGCAGAAAGAGAAATCAAGAAAGCCTGCCCATTTACAATTGCCACCAAAAAAATAAAATACTTAGGAATTGAGTTAACCAAGGAGGTGAAAAATCTCTATAATGAGAACTACAAACCACTGCTGAGAGAAATTAGAGAGGATACAAGAAGATGGAAAGATATCCCATGCTCTTGGATTGGAAGAATCAACATAGTGAAAATGTCCATACTACCCAAAGTGATATACAAATTCAATGCAATCCCCATCAAAATTCCAAAGACATTTTTCTCAGAAATGGAAAAAACTATCCAGACATTTATATGGAACAATAAAAGACCATGCATAGCCAAAGCAATGCTGAGCAAAAAAAATAAAGCTGGAGGCATAACACTACCTGACTTTAAGCTATACTACAAAGCTATAATAACCAAAACAGTATGGTACTGGCATAAAAACAGACACACTGACCAATGGAATAGAATAGAGAATCCAGAAATCAACCCACACACTTACTGTCAGCTGATCTTTGACAAAGGCACCAAGCCTATTCACTGGCGAAGGGACTGCCTCTTCAGCAAATGGTGCTGGGATAACTGGATATCCATATGCAGGAGAATGAAACTAGATCCATACCTCTCACCGTATACTAAAATCAACTCAAAATGGATTAAGGATTTAAATATACACCCTGAAACAATAAATCTTCTTAAAGAAAACATAGGAGAAACACTTCAGGAAATAGGACTGGGCACAGACTTCATGAATACGACCCCAAAAGCACGGGCAACCAAAGGAAAAATAAACAAATGGGATTATATCAAACTAAAAAGCTTCTGCACAGCAAAAGAAACAATTAAAAGAGTTAAAAGACAACCAACAGAGTGGGAGAAAATATTTGCAAAATATATATCTGACAAAGGATTAATATCCAGAATATATAAGGAACTCAAACAACTGTACAAGAAGAAAACAAGCAACCCAATTAAAAAATGGGAAAAAGAGCTAAATAGGCATTTCTCTAAGGAAGATATCCAAATGGCCAACAGACATATGAAAAAATGCTCAACATCACTCAGCATCCGGGAAATGCAAATCAAAACCACATTGAGATACCATCTAACTCCAGTTAGGATGGCTAAAATCCAAAAGACTGTGAACGATGAATGCTGCCGAGGCTGCGGAGAAAAAGGAACTCTCATACATTGTTGGTGGGACTGCAAAATGGTGCAGCCTCTATGGAAAATGGTATGGAGGTTCCTCAAACAATTGCAGATAGATCTACCATACGACCCAGCTATCCCACTGTTGGGAATATACCCAGAGGAATGGAAATCATCAAGTCGAAGGTATACCTGTTTCCCAATGTTTATCGCAGCACTCTTTACAATAGCCAAGAATTGGAACCAGCCCAAATGCCCATCATCAGATGAGTGGATACAGAAAATGTGGTACATCTACACAATGGAATACTACTCAACTATAAAAACGAATGAAATACTGCCATTTGCAACAACATGGATGGACCTTGAGAGAATTATATTAAGTGAAACAAGTCAGGCACAGAAAGAGAAATACCACATGTTCTCACTTATTGGTGGGAGCTAAAAATTAATATATAAATTCACACACACACACGCACAAAAAAAAAACCGGCGGGGGGGGGAAGAAGATATAACAACCACAATTATTTGAAGTTGATACGACAAGCAAACAGAAAGGACGTTGTTGGGGGGGAGGGGGGAGGGAGAAGGGAGGGAGGTTTTGGTGATGGGGAGCAATAATCAGCCACAATGTATATCGACAAAATAAAATAAAATTAAAAAAAAAAAAATCAGAGAAATGCAAATCAAAACCACATTGAGATATCATTTCCCCCCAGCTAGACTGACTATTATCAGAAGGACTGAGAATAACAAATGCTGGTGAGGATGTGGAGAAAAGGGAACCCTTTTACACTGATGGTGGGATTGTAAATTAGTACAGCCATTATGGAATACAGAATGGAGGTTTCTTAAACTACAGGTAGCACTACCATATGATCCAGAATCCCACTTCTGGGTACACACCCAAAGGAGTGGAAACTGTCACATCAAAGGGATACATGCATTTCCATGTTTATTTCAGCTCTCTTTACAATAGCCAAGATATGAAGCCAACCTAAATATCCAACAGCAGACAAATGGATAAAGGAATTGTGGTATCTATACACAATGGAATACTACTCAGCCATAAAAAGAATGAAATTCTGCCACTCACAGCAACATGGATGAGTTTGGAGAAAATTATGTTAAGTGAAATAAGCGAAGCACAGAAAGAGAAATTCCACATGTCTTCATTCATAAGAAGAAAGAAAGAAGGAAACAAAGAAAGAAACAAAGAAAGACCCCAATAAAAAGTCAAATTTTCAGGAGAGAGCAGACCTGCTGCTACTAGAAGTAGGAAAGGAGAAGGGAGAGGGAGATAGGGAAAATGGGTAAGGGACACAAAAGGTAATTATGACTTGTAATGATGAACATGCCTATAAAATTGATTTAATCATCACATACTGAACATGAATTCTGGTAATCAACTCCACACCCTGTAAATACGTACAAATAAAAATAGTAAATAAATAAATAAATAAATAATAAAACAAACAAAAAATAATTCATTTATATGAATGCAAGAAAGGAAAGACAGACTAGATAGATCAGATAAAAAAATTTTAAAAGGATGGAGGATTAATTTTATATATCTGTATCTATAATTAAGATAAAGAACAATGAACTAAATGCTTGGGTTAAAAGGTAAGAAATATTCTGAATTAAAAGTAAAATCTATTGATATATATAAAGAGGGTTATTTATAATAATTGAAAAGTTATTTCCCCAGGGGATGCAACCAATGATTCATAATTTTTATCCAGCAATTAATAACTTCAATATATATATACAGAAAATATTGACAGAAGTACAATAAGTAACTAAATCACAATTATAGTAAATATTTTTAAATTAACATGTATATATTTGATTAAACACAAATTTTCTTAATGTGTAAAGATATGCAAGTTTGACTGACATAATTTAAAAACTCGACATAAGGAACATAAATCAAATAGTAAATCCAGCACTTAAGAAAAATATATTTTGCAAGTATACATAGAAGATAAAATAACCTGCATTTCTCAATAAATTTTAAAACAGTGATCTTATATATAACAAGATCTCTAGGCACAATAAAATGAAACTGTAAATCAAAGTAGAGTATCAGAAAAATGAGGATATTTAAAAATTTAAAAAATATACTTAACCCAAGGCGCAATAAGAAATCATAATTGAAATCATATACTACATTAAAATATGTTGCATTTTGGAGAAAAATGTAGAACCATAAATTTTTATTTTTATAGAAAGTCTGCAAATAAAATTTAACAAGTATTAAATCTATTTTAAGAATTTAGAAAAATCAACAAAAACTTAAAGAAAATAAGAAATATACACATAGTGATTAAGAATATAGGGGGGAAATAAAGCCAAAAGTTTATTGTTTCTTTGAAAATAACATAAAATTGACAAAGCTCAGAAAAATTGTTTAATAAAAATAAGAGGAGCAAATATGCAACATCAGGATTAAAAATGGGAAGTAATTATGCAAGTATGTCAACAAACTTTTACTTCAAATGTCAGATGATAAATGTTTTAGATTTCTTAGGTCATATGGCTTGTTGCAACTACTCAGTTCTATTGTTGTGACACAAAAATAGTCATACAAAATATATAAATAAATGGGTAAGACTGTGCTTTAGTGACTCTTCATTTGCAAAAACTGGCTAGCTGATGGGTGACAATTTGGAGCTTACTATCATAGATTATACAAACATTGAAAAGATAAATCAGGGTAGTATGAATACATTTAGCTCAGTAAACTTGAAAATATATGTGAAATGTGTGCAATTGTTTAGAACTTGCATTTTTCCTATCGCTTCTCGGCCTTTTGGCTAAGATCAAGTGTAGAACTTGCATTTTTCCAAAAGTAACCTAAATACAAAATATGAATTGTACAGTAGTCAAAAAATTATCTGATAAAAATAATTTTGAGTCTTGATGATTTTATTGAAAGTTATTCCAAACATAAAACAAACAGTAATCACAATCTTATATACAATTTTTTCCAGGCATAAAACAGGAGAAAATATACTCTAACTCATTTTGTTATGCTATTATGACCTTGATATCAAAACCCGACCAGTAATGAAAAAGTAAATTAAATACTGCTGTGGTTTGAATATGTCCTCCAAATTGTATGCATTGAAAACATTCAGATAGGTTGATTGGAGGTGGGGCCTTAGGTAATTAGGATTAGACAAGGTCATCAAGGGTGGGTCTCCCATGATGAGACTGGTGGCTTTCCAAGAAGGTAAAGGGAGACCTGAGCTGGCATACGTGACCTTGCTTTTTCACCATGCGATGACTTTTGCCATGTTATGACACAGCAAGAAGGCCCTCTCCACATGCCAGTGCCATGCTTTTGGAAGTCCTAGCCTCCAGAACTGTAAGAAATAAATTTCTATTCTTTATAAGTAACCCCATTCAGTTGTCGGAACAGAAAACAAATTAAGATAAATGCCAATGTCATTATGGAAAGATAATGAAGGAAATGTTAAAAGCTATCAAGCAGAAATCATCAATGAATTGAAAGGTAAGACATCATGGCAAGGAAGATTTGTGCCAAGAAACCCTGGAAAGAATGATGGCTTCTCATGAAAGTATCAATTATGTGATGCACCAAAACAAATGATTTAAGAAAATTATAAAGCTATTTAATGATATGTTCTTAAAAGAATAATACATTTTAACAACCAGGAAATGAGGGGTCTAATTTCAGTTTTCCTAAGCAGAAATCAATTATATCGATTATTTTAATACACATTCAGACACACACATTTTTCTATGCATTTTAGATTTCTTATTTTGTTTTGTTTTGGGGGTAGTTTTGTTTGGGTTTTTTTCTTTCAAACAAATGTGTCTTCACTATGTCTTTACAATTATATTATGAACTGTGTAGACTCAGTTTCTGGAGGTCTCTCTGAGGACATCTTATCTGCCACTCAGCTTTCAGTTCACCAGGGCTCTGCCTAAGCTGTTTCCTGAGAATTTTATTTCTGTCCTCCTGTGTTAAAGTCAATGTTTTCTGAACCTTGTCTTTTCCTTGTTCTTATGTTTCATTCTTACATTACTGGAATTCCCAAGTAACTCCTTCCCACCCCTCAGAAAAAGGCATGCAGGAGAAAAATATTCCTCAGTATTTGATTATCTAATTTTTATTCTTACAACAATTTTTTTTTCTCTCAAACTTGAAGATATTTATTTACAGTAATCTTCCACTTACCTGCAGGGGATATATTCCATGACTCCCAGTGGATGCCTGAAACTGCAGGTAGTACTGAACCCTATATATACTGTTTTTTTTAAATACATGCATACCTATGGTAATGTTTAATTTATAAATTAGGCACAGTGAGAGATTAACACAATAAAAAAATAGAATAATTATAAAATATATTGTAATAAATGTTATGTGCATGTGTGTGGTCTCTTTCTCTTTCAGAATATCTTATCATACAGTACCCTTTTTCTGTGATCTGTATCTGTCTGATAACTAAGGAGGCTGCTAAGTAACTACCAGGTGGGTAGCATGTGCAGCACGGACACATAGGGATGTAAAAAGGGATGATTCATGTCGGTGAGGAAAGGAGGGAAGGCAGAAGAGGATGATGTGAGATTTTATCACACTGCTCAGAATAAGTGTAATTTAAAACTTATGAATTGTTTATTTCTCGAATTTTTCTATTTGATATTTTTTGATGTTAGTTGACCACAGGTAACTGAAACCAGATAAAGAGAAACTGCAGATAAGGGGCTACTAATGTATTTATTATCTGTAGTTTCATGTGTCAATGATAAAAGATGTTATAGTACCATCTACATTACTTTTAAAATAACAGATTTTTGTTTTTATTTTATCTCAGGTGTAATGTTACAATAAGCACCATAAGCTGAGTGGTTACTCAGAAGTCATGATAGACACTGTTCAAAATGTTCAGCAACATCTCTCTGGGCCATTTGTTGTTGCTGCTGCTGTTCATTATTTGTTTGTTCTCTTTTTGTGTGATTTGTAGGATTTCTAATGGTTTTGTTTTGTTGCTGCCTGTCAAGGAACACTGGACTGTTTGTTTCTTTGTACTGAGGTATGGCATTGGGTTTAGAAGTCTAATTCATGCAACTGTTCTGCAGGATCTTCAATTAAAATTCCTCTTTTCGGCCTCACTTTTCATTCTCTTGGCCTTTTTACCTCTTAAATCCAGTCTCACAGCATCCCCAGGTAGTTTGGTTTTCTCCTCTACTGTAAACACACATGCACAGTTTCTTTCTGTCTGCTTTTTATACTTTGTTGTATTCACTGACATCCTTTGATCACCTTTCCTTCTTCCAGAAATTTATTGAAACCTCTCAAATGTTTAAGACCTTTCTCATTTTCTTTACTGTTATATTTACTTTCCTTTTGTTCTTTATTTACAACATTGAATGGATGTATGGGAAATGAAGTCATGTTTTTCAAACTAAATGTAAAAAAAATGTTGCTTTAAAATATATGTAATGATTAAATTTCTAATAATTGAGCAATGTTCAGCTGTTATAAATTTATTCTTTATTAACATTTTTATGCTCCCCAAGTTGTTCATATTTCTTTAAATTATAAAGTACTTAACAACATTTGAGTTAAGTTTGATATCTTTTTGAAGATAATTATGTGCTTATTTATATCTCTGTGTGAGACCAACAATAACTCCTGTGGATGGTAGTAAAGCAAACCTCTGTCTATTCACTTTAACATTCAATTCACCTGCACCTGAAATTTAAATGTCAGTCATCAGATTAAGAAAAACTGGTACTCTCTTTAGGTAATACAACGCTAAATGGCAATATTTGCATGTTGTCACCATTAAGTTTTTCAGATATAGAAAATATACTTTGCCAGTCTATTATGCTCTTAGGACAGTCTCCCTCTAAATAAATTCACAATAAACAGCTGTATAACTAAGAGTTGCCATTTTTATTTTATAGCATGAAAAATGTAAAGTCATGTGCCATATAATGACATTTTGGTCAACAATGAACTATATGTACACCAATGGACCCATAAGATTATAATGGAGCTGAAAAATTCCTATTGCTTAGTGACACTGTAGCCATCCTAATGTTGTAATGCAATTAATTTTTTATAAAGTTCATATAGCCTAAGTGTACAGTGTGTATGAAGTCTACAGTAGCATACACGAGTGTCCTCGGCCTTCACATTCACTCACCCACTCACTCATGATTCACACACAGCAAATTCCAGTACATTCATAGGAAGTGCCCTATTTATATGTATAGTTTTTTTCTTTTATAGTGTATCATTACTGTACCATTTATATATTTAGATAGGTTAATATACACAAATACTTACCATTGTACTACAATTGCCTACAGTATTCAGTACAGCAACATGTACGTGTCCGTGGCCTAGGAGCCATAGGCTATGCCTTATAGCCTAGAGGTGTGTTAGGCAATACTATTTAGGTTTGCGTAAGTACACTGTATAATGTTTACACAACAACCAAATTGCCTAACAATGCATGTCTCAAAACATATCCCCATCATTGAGCGACACATAACTATATTTCAAACAGCTGTACAAATCAGATATATTGTAAACACTCTTCCTATCATCAGGGTCCCACCCTGGGAAGTAAATTAGATTGCATTATTAAAGGTTGTATACATAACATGAAATCTGGTAAAGGAAAAAAGGCTGATGGCAGATGATCTTCAGTGATTATTAATTCTGATCAAGATGATTAGTTTAAAAAAAAAAGTCTGTGTAACCATTCTGAAAAGTGTCTCTTTTTTTCTTTACAATACTTTATGATTTCTATTTTGTACTTTCTGTATACCAGTCCTTTCTGGCCCTACCTCTCTTTAGGTATATTTGAGATTGTGAAAGTTTGCAGAAACACATACAAACACGAAACACACACGCAAAATTATTTGGTTGATATACTGATTTTGTTAGAATAGTTTAGTTAACAGAGCAGGTGATATGGCTGCAAAGATTTAGTCCAGGTGTATTCAAAATCTTGTCTTACTGAAATTCTGTCCTAGTCCCCTGATTATACTTATGTTTGCATAAAGGGTTGCTTCTGTTTGGTCTTGATTTCTGATAAAAAACGTCAGTTACCACCACTACATGCGGGTTTCACACTATTTCCTAAAAAGTAACTATATTTTTATATTTGGTGAATATCTTAGTTTCACATTTGACTTTCTATGTAGAATCCATCCAATCACTATCATATTCTATATTTTTTTCCAAAATGTATGATAGGCCAAAATGTATGAGTTTCCTAATTTTAGCATGTCTAAATTTTTAGTGTGTCTAATAAAAATTACTTTGTATAAATTTTTTCTGGCTTATCTAATATTTTTTGGTCAGAGCACTTTCTCCTATTGCTACTTCAAAACTCTTTTGGGTGATGACCACAGTAATCTTAGCTATTTTTTAATTTCCATGATGAATATGGCATCTGAGTCCAATTTTTTTCTGAGAAATGTATTGACTTTAAGATAGGATTTATCATTTACAGTGAAAATTTTCTGAATCAAAATGAAGTCACTTATGTTACAAAAAATATATATCTCTGACAAATAAATGTAGAAAGGCCATGAAAGTAGGGTTCTGATGCATGTATGCCTGATAACAAGAACTATCACAAAGGACTGTGAAAAACCACAGCCTTGCATAGAGGCCATCACAACCTTACACAAAATATATCCCCATGAGGATATCTGCCTACAGCTTTGCCTGTCCAACCTTGAACTTGCATCACTCTTGTAATTGAACCTTACAGCCAAGGATAATTATCACAAAACAATTATCTAACTCTCCATTTTTTTTCTTTAAAAATCTTTGTCTTTCCTTATCATCCCTAATACATTATTTACTATGGTACATGTATTTCCATTGCAATGCCCTATTCCCAATTAAACTTAGAGTATGAACAAAACAAATGCACATTTATTATTCTTTCAGGGCATCTCTCTTTGCTTGTTATTTAAGTTATTAGACAGAACATAACTAAACATTTTACATACTAAAAAATAATACATTTTAATGGCTTTAAATAGTCACAGGATCAGACACAGAAATCACAGGCTGAATTTCCTTGTGAGCAGTAAAACTAGGAATATTTGTAAAACAGTTCTTGATGGGACATAATGTAGCATAAGACCGTCTATAAATCAAGCAAGATCTATTCCAGATGAACTGTCCATGAAATTTTGCTCTAAGTTTTTTTTTGTTTGCTTTTTGTTGGCATGGTAGGTATTGGAAAATGCTAATTTTTGGTTGGACTACAATAGTTGTCTTATAAATACGTTTTTTAGAATTTTTATATTTTTCTTTCATTTAAAAAAAATAATTTCTGAGCAGAATGCTTGACTGTAAAAAAGCTGCAATCAGTTGCTGAATTTGTCAAATAACATGTATTTTACACTTAAAGCCTTGGGCTTCTTGAACCCAAACTTTATCTTTTTTTTTTTTTTAATCTTTTTGTGACCGATAAGGGGATCGCAACCCTTGGCTTGGTGTTGCCCGCACCGCGCTCAGCCAGTAAGTGCACCGGCCATTCCTATATAGGATCCAAACTCATGGCGGGAGCACCGCTGCACTCCCAAGCACCGCACTCTCCCAAGTGCACCACGGGGCCGGCCCCCAAACTTCATCTTACTGCTTTTATAAATACTTACCATATATTTGGGTACAAATTAAATGTATAATGTAAAAGTTTTGGGCTAGGGTTAGACATTTCTAAAACTTCTAAAACAAAGTAACACTCCCAGTGTTTTTCTATCTTATCTTTAATGTTATCTTCTTTTCTAGTCTTTCAAATCTGATAACTGTCTCTTCTGTTTATTACACTCTTGTTACTTAAAAGAATAGGAGTATAAATCAGGTAAATAACAGAATTTTATTCAACTCCTTGCTTACATCACTACTTTATTACAATTTCCATACATTTTATTATATAAAACAGGCAGATTTAAAAAGTATATTTTACAGTCTAGATTTATTTGATTGTTAAAATGGAAACATTATCAGAATAAAATATGAATAGATAATAAGCTTTACTTGTGTGTTTGTCTTTTCAAGTTGATCAGGTAGATGGACGGCACTCTAAGTAAGTGTTAAGTTTAGAAAATACATTAAATTGAAAAGAACATCATGGAAAATAGAAAAGCCTTTCCATTAAGGGTTTCAGATATAAAATATTCTATTCAGAAACAAACTAAATCTAAAATAAGAGATTTTTTTTTTGTTTAACTGAAAGAGCTAGAGAGTAATTAAAGGTAATTGGCATGTTATTATTCTTAAAAGGTTTCCTTTTCTGTTCTAAGAATACGAGGGAACAATTGAATAGATAAAAAGCAAACTATAAATTGCCAAATAGATCTTTTGTAAAACAATACATTTTTCTAGACAAAAGATATTTCAGACCCATAAAAAATAGGGGGGATGTATTTGGCTGACTACTCTTGCAACTTGCCTGACCAGAGTGAAGTTTCATCTGATTTTTGAACTCAGTTATAAAGATCTTAATGAGTTAAGAGGGAATCAAAAGTGAATGTGATAAACTTGAGAGAAACCAGTTGGCAGAATTTAACATCAGGCTGGTAGAAAACTACTTAATAAATAAAAGTGAAAGCTGAAAATACTTTAAGAATTATCAGTGGCAGATTGATCCTGTTAACATTATTGATTCAATCTGAAAAACCCTCCCTCTTGCCCTTTCTCTACCCAAATCCTGCATATTTTTTATAGAATCAGATCAATACAAACTCTCATTCTGAAGCCATTTGTTTACTACTCTATTTCTCAATGAACTCTCAAGTACTGAACTCTTCTTCACCTGTCCTCCATACAGTGGCACACTCTTCCTCTCTCATATTTCATTTCTTAGCTCAAATAAGACTCCTTCAGAGGTTTAATCTAATTAATCCAAATTTACTCTAATTAAAGTATAACCTCTTACTCATTTATTCTGTCCAAAACAACATTTTTCTTGCTTTATAAATTTATCATATTGTTTAAAGATATGTTTATTTGTGCCTTTACTATTTCTTCTACTTTAAGAACAAGGATTGTGTCTTCATTTTTATAAATTCAAAACACAGCTTTTGAAACAATTTGCTGTACAGTACCCAGTGTTAAATTTATTAATAAATAAAAAACTTCTTCGAGTATATATTTCAAATTTAATCTTAAATTAGATGAGGACAAAGTTAATATATTTATTTTGAACCACACCATATGACATAACCATAAGGAAAATTTATTTTTATGTTCTAGAATTTTGCTGATGCTCAGCATGAAAAATTACAGTCAATTTTAGTCTAGTATTCTACATATGGATGACACCAAATATTGTATATAATTTTGAGATAATTATAAAGAAATCATTTTGCATCTAACACTTTATATATTTCTAAAAATCATTCTAAATTTTATTTTTTCTTGCCATAGTATCATTCATAAAGATCAAACTAAAAAAAAAAAAAAATACATAAATAAAAGGCCTGTGGACAAACAGATGGATTAAAGCTGCCCCTTTTTTCATATTTTAACAATAAAATTTAAAAAATAATGTAGATGTTATTTAAAGAATGTGTAAAATGGGAAACCATTAGCAAGTTACTAAGACTGAATTTAAACTTTTCTAAATCCACCTATAGAGTAAAATAGCTTTAATCTATTCCTTATTTTTTTCTTTCCTTCCTTTTCCCCTCTTTCCTTCTTTCTTTTTTCAATCTCTTTTCTAATATAAGTCTACTTTCACTATTGGGGTAAAAGAGAACAAAAAACAAAAAAGGAAAGGATTGAAAAATAAAAAGTTCCTAAATTTTAAGCTAAGATGTATGTTAGTGGGGGGAAATAATCTTTGTATTTTATCCTGGGTGCATTCTACACAACCCTAATTTTAAACAGGAAAATTATTCTTTCTATTTAATAATATATTTTAGCTTCCCTTTTCTGAAGTTTTTGCACATGGTTTTTATATTTAAATTCCTCTCTCTCTGTCTCTCTCTTTTTCTCATTTTATAATGTTAATAAGTGATAGAAGCAGAAAGATGAAAAGGAAAAATAAAATAGAAATTTCAACTTTATCTTTTTAAATTCTTCTTCCTTTGTATCAACTGTGAAAACCTTAGCTTCTACATTAATTGGGAAGAATTAGTCAGTCATTGCTAGTAATCTGATAGAACTGTCAGAGAGGTCTTATTCCTTGCATTATATTAGTTCCCTAGGCTGCCACAACAAATTAATACAAACTTCATGCCTTCAAACCTTAATTTATTCTAACAGTTCTGGAGTCCAGAAGTCCAAAATCCAGTGGGGTCACACTTGCTCTGTGGCCCCTAGGGAAGAATCCATTCTGTGCCTTTTCCAGCTCCTGGTGGTTGCTGGAATTCTTTTACTCATGACTGTACCACTCCAATCTCTGCTCCCACAGTCTCATCACCTCCTTCTCATCTGTGTCAGTCCCCCTCTGCCTCATTCTAAGGGCATTTGTCATCAAATTAAGGCCCCACTGGGATAATTCAGGACAAGCACTTTCTCTAACAATTCTTAAGCCTAATCACATGCTTTGCCATGCAAGGTAATATTCACTGTTTTAATGTATCGGTGTATTCACAGATTCAAGGGATTAAGACATGACATATTTTTTAGGGGCAAGTACTTAGCCTACTACACTTGATGGATTTTCTTCTCCTGAGGCAGAGCCAAAGTCAGATGCAAATCTTTACAGTATCTCACTCCTTCACTCTGCAAGTTTTAAAAGCAATGTAGAAGAAGTTCCTATTATAATGTTTTATTTCACTAAAAGTAGGACAAAGATAAAAATTAGTTATTTTGTGGTTGGTGTTGTTTTTGTCATTTTTTTTAGATCCTGCTTTGTAGTATGTGGTAATTATGCATTATCATATTTACTCCTTTTTTATAATTTGAAGTAATTATATTCCACGGATAATATTAAAATTCACAGGCATTGTTAGTTGTAGAGCCCAGGAACTACAAAAGCAATAATGAGTATACAACAAGAATATGAGAAACATTTTCATCAGTCAAGACGGTTGAAGGAGATTAATTTTTAGATTCCTTGAGATGTTCAATGCTTCAGTGAGTTGCCCATTAAAAGTAGGAAGAAGATATTGGAGAAATATTTTACAGTTCTCTAATACTAATAGTCTCTAGTGCTAATACACAGAATTCTTATCTTTCTACTATGAGATTTTCCCAAGGTGTGTAAGAATGAATAATAATGTTCACAGGAGTTGATAATAAAAGCATTATAATATAATAGTGATAAATCTATTTTTTTACTATCATCATCGTATTTATTTAGAATGTACCATTTGCCAGGTAGTAATCTAATGTTCTGTATATTTTTATTCATTAACCTTATGAAGTAGATAATATTATAGCCATTACATATATGAGTAAACTAAGGCACATAATTTCTACAAAAACCTCAAGATCACACATGAAAATAGTGCTACAATGATTAAGCCAAGATATCATCCCAGAAATTTTTCTTCCAGAAGCTGTACTCATAACAATTAGGCTCTAATGCCCCTAAATAGAGAAAGTGTTTGCAGGAATGAGACTCATACAGAGAAGAGAGAAGGCACTTGAGGTAATAAGACTGAAGAGAAGACATTCTTGTATCGAGACAGGCTTTTCCACGATCAGTAATTAAAGAGGACAGTCCATTCACAGAAGGACCCTCAATTTTAGCTCCATATTTAATATTGATTTTGAAAATAAGTTATTTGATTTAACTCAAGTCTTCTGAAAACTTGTTAAATATATTCAATATGGTTGGAAAAGTCACATCTTTCAGTTTTATCCCATGATTATGCATCTGCATAGTGTGAATATGTCTAACATCAGCTATTCCATAATGGTTGGATATTGAAGCCAAACATGCCTTTTACAACACCTTTATTATCATATAGTTACAGTAAATTGTACATATAGGAAGGGTACAATTTGATAATTATATATTTATTTTTATACCCATAAACAAATCCCCACAATCAAAATAGTAACATATCCTTTATACCCAAAGGATGTACTTGAGATTAATTTTGATTCTTCCATACCAGGCCCATCCTCTTTCCTGTCTCCAGAAAAGCACTGGATTTCTTTATGTCTTTATGCACTAGTTTACCCTATTTAAAATTTTACATAAATGGGATCATACAGTTAGAACTGTTTTGGTCTGGCCTCTGTTATTTAGCCTATTTATTTAGATTCATCCATGTTGTTACATGCACCAGAGTTTCATTTCTTTTAGTGCTGTGTAGTATTCTGAAGTATGGAAATATAGCTGCTTATCTATTTTTCTATTAATGAATATGTGGTTATGTCCTGTTTGGTGGTATTACCAAAAAAAAAGGCTGCTATGAACATTTTTTCACAAGTTTTGTATGTACATACACTGTCGTTTCCCTGGGATTGATCAGTGCAATCATATAATAGATGCACATTTCATAACATTTTAAGAAACTGACAAGCCTTTTCCCAAAGTTATTGTACTAATTTTAATTCTCACCAGCAGTGCATGAGAGTGGGTGTTCCTCTATAGTTTTGCCATTAACAGTGGATGAAGGCTTTTAGAGTAGGATAATATAAAAATGTAATTTTCTTTGAGCAACTTTGTTTTTGAGATTAGCCTTGCTTACATAATCACTGTAAAGAATACTGTTTACTTATTTTTAATTATGACTCCTGTACTTGATCCTTGTTAATAATCGTAAAATGCAATTGGACTTTACCTTTTGTGTATCTCTTCAGCTGAGACCATTTTTAAAAGGGGTCATGGTGGAGACATTACTAAATAGCCGTGTCTGGATTATAAACACAAAATTAATTAAAATATATAATGTTCTATGCTTTATCTTATTTTGTTATTTTAATCATTCTGGCCAAGAAAAAGTCATATATTTATAAAAAGATCAATTATATATTGAGTGCAATGTATTACAATGTATTTTTGCATGTTTTATTGAAATATAATATAAACCCAAAAATGCACAGATTATATAGAAGTTGATACAATTTTACAAACAGAACACACCCCACTATTTAACATCAAGGTCAAGAAACATTATATTGCCAAATGCTCCAAAATTTTCCTTTTGCTCCTTTCCATTCATTATCAGTCCTCCACCCCCAAACGTAAACTATATATTTACTATTAATGTTCTATATTACATGGAATCATATTAGATGTATATTTTTTGTTTCTGACTACTTTTACTCAGTATTATATTTGTGAGATTTATCTATGATGTTACCTAGGGTAGATAACAATTTATTCTCCTTGCTATAAAGTGTTCCATTGTGTGAATATACCACAATGCATTTATCCACAGAATGGACATTTATGTATTTGTTTGTTTGTTTGTTTTTAGCTATTACAAATAGTACAGTTGTGAACAAGCTAGTGCATGCATTTTGATGACCATGTATACAAATTTTTCTCAGTATATACTTAGAATTATTTTGAAAAAGTTAAATAAAAAAATCATTTCAGTTTATCCATATCTTTACCATTTCAAGCACTCTTCCTTTGTGTTTCTGTCTGACATTTTCCTTCAGCATAAGAAACTTCTTTTTTTTTTTTATTTGTCTTCTGGTATGAGTCTACAATATTATTTCAGCTTTTGCATGTGTAAAAAAATAAGTATTTAGGCTGTATTTTAGAAACATATTTGCATTAAATGTAAAATTCTAGTTTGACAGTTACTTTTTTTTTCTTGAAGCACTTTAAAAAAATTAGTTTCCCTGTGTTCTGATTTGTAAGGTTTCTGTAGAGATGCCTGTGTCTTGCTTATCTATGCTCTTGTCCCTTACCTTCTGGCTGTTTTAAGTGTTTTTCCTTGTCACTGATTTTAAGCAATTTGATTCTGTTGTACATTCGTGTATTTGTTGTTGTTGTTTATTGCGTTCATATTCACTGAACTTTTTAGATCTATGGCTTTATAATTTTCACAAAATTTAAAAAAAAAAAACTTTAGCCATTATTTTTTTCAAATGTTTCTGTCTCATTTTTCCTCTAAATTCTAAAACACGTATGTTAACCTATTTCATATTTTCCCACAAGTTACCAAGTCTCTGTTTATTATTTTTCAGAGTTATTTTTTCTCTTCCTCAGGATAAAAATTTTCCATTGCTGGAACACTAAAAATAATTAGTTAAAAGGAATTAAGGAAGGACTAACACAACAAAGAAAAAAATAAACAGAATGCATATAGAAAACGAAAAAGAAAAAAATTAGATTGTAGTGTTAAATTCAAACACAAAAATTATATTAAATTTAAATAAGCTAATTATGACAGAGATACTGCAATTGGATTTAATAAATAAAACAAGATACAACTAATGCTGTTTAAGAGATAAAACAAGCATAAAATACCAGAAATATTAAAAGTAAAATTCTGTTGGATTCTGTTTGCTGGAGCTTTGTTGAAAATTTTTGCCTCTGAGTTCATTGAAAATATTGGCCTGTAGTTTTCTTTGTTGTGTCTTCATCTGTTTTTGGTATCGGGGTGATGCTAGCTCGCCTCATAGAATGAGTTTGGGAGAACACCCTCTAAATTGATTTTTTGGAATAGTTTGAGAAGGATTGGGGTTAAATCTTTAAATGTTTGGTAGAATTCAGCAGTGAAGCCATCTGGTCCTGGGCTGTTCTTTTTTGGGAGACTGCTGATTACTGATTCAATCTCATTGCTCATTATTGGTCTGTTCAGGCTTTCTATTTCTTTAGTTCAATCTTAGTAGGCTGTATGCATCCAGAAATTTATCCATTTCCCCTACATTTTCAAATTTTTTGGTTTGTAGTTGGTTATCATAGTCTCTGATGATATTTTCTATTTTACTTTTCTGAGAATCTATTGAGTTTTCAATCAAAGAGCCCTTATTAGTTTTTTTTGTTTGTTGTTTTGTTTTGTTACGTTTTTTAATGTGCACAACCTCTTTTTGCATCTGTCTGAAGATATGAGTTGCACTTGTTCTAAGGTGTTCTTATTTCTTGCCTTAATTCTGATTCTTTGGCTGTTAGTCCTGTTTACTGAATTCTGTGTTCTTCTTTGTTGTTTTTCTCAAAAGTTGGGTAACTTTTAACTTTTTACATACGTTCTTTTTCTGTTATCTTATCTCCATTGTTTAGGAGGAGGAGACCAACAAATAAATAGGACAGTGACCTGGTCTTGCCTTGTTTTCTAGCATTGCTGCTCTCTGTTCCTTTCTGATTTTGTCAAACACATAGGGATTTGCTCTGTTGATGTACTTAAGTTCCAAGAATTACCTTGACAACTGATCACAGTTTTATTATGGCAAAGTGAGTTTCCTCATTATTTGGTTTGGAAAATGGTCTGTACATCTTTTACCTTAATGTTGTCTTCTTGATCTCACATTAATGCTTCTTCCTTCACCAATTCTTTTTTTTTTTTTTTTTTTTTTTTTTTGTCTTTTTGTGACCGGTAAGGGGATCGCAACCCTTGGATTGGTGTCGCCCGAACCGGGCTTAGCCAGTGAGCGCACCAGCCATTCCTATATAGGATCACAAACCCGCGGCTGCGCTCCCAAGCGCTGCACTCTCCCGAGTGCGCCATGGGGCCGGCCCTTCCTTCACCAATTCTAATGCAGCTTCTGTTTGGTTTTTGGTTTGTTTTTTGTCTCTAAGAGCTTATCCATCTCAAAAATAAACCAATGCAACATCATCAACGACAAATACTCCAGTCAGAGAACTTCACTGATCAATTATCTCGACTATTTAAGAAAGGGTAATACCTTTATTAAATAAACTCAAATAAAGTAGATGGGAGGAAACCTTCCCAAAACGTTTTGAGCTCAGAATAACTATGATAACTATAAAACAAGTTGACAAGACAAGAAAGGGAATTATCAACCACTCTCATTCGTGAGCTCATAAACACAAACATCAACCCCTGAATAATATTAGCACATCTTAATCAATAACTTGCACAACCAATTAATACACCATACCTAATTGTTAGGCTTTTAATATTCATCTTTTCTAATATCATCCTGAAAAAGCATGGAAGTTGTTGTGAATCACAGTCAGATTTCTTAATAAGTGTCTAAGTCTCCTCTTTGCTTTAGTCCTTCCCCATTGCCCTAGGGAACTGCCATGAGATCCGGATCAATTGAGCTAAATGAGTAGACAGACACCCATAGGTGAGGGACAATAAAAATGATTTTTTTTTCTGCTAAGATGTGGAAGGAGACAGCTCTGTCCCTCCCCTTCTTAAAGGGTCTCATCCTTACTACAAACTTTTGGTATGTAAATAAAGTTTTTTAGGAGCCAAGTGATCTAGAGACCTATACAAGACCCCTAGCTTCATCCCTCCTTGAAATGCAAATATCTGGAAATATTTTTCTTCTGTCTTTCTGGCACCCTGAAGCTAAATCTAGGCACCTTGTCTGGGACTATAATTATATAATTAGTTTGTTTGTTTTTTCAGATAGACCAACTAACTAGACAAATGTCTAAGTATCTAGTCATCGTGGTATCTGAAGAGTTTGATGTAAAAAAGAGGCTCTGGAGACTTTATGCATAAATACTTGGAAATACAGTAACATTAAAAATATCCATACCAATTGTGGTTTATCTGAGGAATGATCTAGGTTGTTCTAAGAGTCTAATATCAGTAAAAATGATGAAGAAATATCATATCCTCATCTCAAAAATGAAAAAAATATATTCAATACAATCAAAGCTCCCATTTTTGATAAAAATAAAAACCTCTTAACTAACTAATAATATATGAAACTTCTTCAATCTGATAAAATGTAACTACTAAAACAGTCAATATTGCAGTCGGAGTCTAAGGTAATTCAATAGAATAAAGACAAGAAATGACAAGCATGAATATTGGACATAAGAAGTAAAACTTTTTATTCACAGTACACA
Source organism: Cynocephalus volans (assembly GCF_027409185.1). Classification (NCBI taxonomy): domain Eukaryota; kingdom Metazoa; phylum Chordata; class Mammalia; order Dermoptera; family Cynocephalidae; genus Cynocephalus; species Cynocephalus volans. The sequence continues at coordinate 116,066,058 of NC_084468.1, read as the reverse complement.
TATCATGTATGTATATAATCCTAATTTACCTTTTAAAAGAAAAATTATGAAAAATAAGAAGCAAATTCAGTAATGTAAGATCAATATACAAAATATGATAGCAAAAAGTAATAGAATTTCTATAAACTAGAAATAAATAATTGAGAATACATTTTAAATTAAAAGTTTCAATGCTATCAAAATTATAAAATACTTAAGAATAATTTTAATAAAACATGTTTAAGTCTTCTGCATCTTTTTCTTTTTTAATCATGGTAGAAAGAAATTAAAGAAGACATAAGCAAACTTAAAGGTCTACCATGCTCATGGATTAGATTTAACATTGTTAAGTGTCAATTATCTGGAAATTAATCTTTAGACTCAATGCTATCTATAAATTACAATTTATAGATTGCAATGCTATAGTAAATTCTAGAGAACTTGTTGGGAGAAATTTACAAGCTGTTTCTAAACTTCATTTGGAAAATGCAAATGATCTAGAATAGTGAAAAAATGTTGAAATATACAAATTTTGAAAAATTAAAGAATAAATTTACAGATTTTTTACAAACCCACAATAATTAAAACTTTGTGACATGAATATAATAAGAATAGAGAAGAGTTCGAAAATTAGACCCGTACATATACAATTCATATATTCTTTACAAAGGCATACAGGCAATTCAACAGGGAATGTAAACTTTTTGACAAATGTTTCTGAAACAAATCCCTTCTCATATAAAAATACATGCATCAATGTTTTTGATCTAAGCATAAATACAAAATCTAAATTCAGAAAGCTTTTAAAAGAAAACGTCAAACATCTTTGAGCTTTTAGAGCAGGAAAATGTTTTTGAACATAGAAAGCACTAATCATAAGGATAAAAATTGATCAATCTTAGCTATTAATTACATATATATTTTTCTAATCAAACTGCAAAACATAAGAAAATGAAATTTTAAGCTACAGGCTGGAAGAAATTATTCCGTATATGTATGAAAAATAATGGATATTTGGAATATATGAAGCATTCTTGAGAACCACTAAGTATGTATAAAAATCCCAGAAAGATATTTCACAAAACAAAAGATGTAACTTGCCTATAAGAATGGGAAAAGTTACTCAATACCATTAGGTAAGAGGAAAATGCACGCAAAAATGCAATGAGATTCTATTTCATACCACTAGAAGGACTAACACTAAAAGAAAAATTGATAATACCAGTTTTGGCAAATATGTGGGGAAACTCAGTGTCTTATCATTTTTTGTGAGAGTGTAAAATATTGCAACCACTTGGAAAATAATTTGTTTGTTAATAAGTGAAATGTATGTCTACCTTATACAACTTCAATTTCACTTCTAGGAATATGTCCAACAGAAAAAGGAAAACATGTTTACACAGAGACTTGTTTGAGAATACATGTGAGACTTTTATTTGTAAGAACTAATTCCTAAAGCAGTCTGAATATATGTTAATAGAAGAATGACTTTCTAGTAAACAAAAGAAACCAGAAACACATGTACTCTCACACACACTCATACACACACACACCCAAACATCACCCTAATCATTCCAATTATTGGAATTTCAAGATAGACAAAACTAATCTATAATGATAGAAATTATGAGAATTTGCCTCTAAAGTGGACAAAGAGAGTAGCTTAAAGAAGCATAAGAACATTTTCTATATTGGAGTGGTAATTAGATAAATATATCAATTTATCAAAATGTGTGAAACTGTATACTTGTAATATGTTATTATATACCAAATATATCACAATAAAATGAGTTTTAGAAAAATAACTGCATATTACTCTATGAGAAAAAGAATCGTATATCTTGGCAAAATTAATAAAGTTATTCATATCTTTTTTTCTGTTTGATTTTGGTGGCCGGCCAGTGCCAGGATCTGAAACTTTGACCTTGGTGTTGTTATTAATTTCTTACAAGAGGTACAGATTGATCCATCAGTCTACGTAAGTATACATAAGCTATAAATAGCCACTCAACATTTATTGGAACAGGAGTTTGTGCCAGGCATTTTTATGCAAGTCATAAAATTAATTCTCATTCAAGTTATAAGCATATTGTATTAGTCCATTTTTGTTGCTATAACAGAGTACCTGAGACTGGGTGATTTATAAAGAAAACTAAACTTATTCCTTACAGTTTCTGAGGCTGGGAAGTCCAAAGTCCATCTGGTGGTGGCAACAGTGACCCAGGGGTCTCACATTGCAAGATGTTGGAAGGAGAGGGGGGGGGGAGAGAGAGACAGAGACTCTCCTCTTCTTTTAAAGCCCTCAGAACCACGCCCCTGACCACCATTGTTAATCCATTCACTACTGCATTCTCCTACAATCCAATCCCCTCTTCAAGGCTCCACCTTTCAATTACCATGATAGGACTTACTACCCTCTTAACAGGCACAGTGGGGCCTAAGTTTCTAATACATAAAACCTGGGGGACATAATTCAAGTTTCAGGGAGTTTTGGAGAGACATAATTCAATCCACTACATATGTTATGTCATAATTATAAAATTATAATAAATATAATTTATTTTAAATAACTTTTCTAAATATTCCCAGTACAGTGATGTTTCACTTTTTCCAACAGAATAAATAAAAAATGACCCAAACTCAGAGTAATATTTTGATGGAAATGAATTGGTATTATGAAGGAAATGAATTGGTAATACTCACTCAAGTTAAATTATTCTAGTTTCTCAATTATATATTCCAGAAAAAATATTTTGAGCAGATTTTGCTCTCCTAACACTAATTGCTTCCCTTTTTTTTATTAGAGAAGTTTGTTCGTGTGTATATATATATATATATATATATATATATATATATCACTTTTATTAATTTAGTTTTGAACAGGATGTGACTATTTACTTTGCTTACTTTTTATTAGAAAATTCCAAAACCAAACCTTGTGGATTTCCAGTTAGTATATATCTCATTTTGTCACCTCTTCCTTTTTCCTCTAATGCAGCTTTAAAAATAATATTTAACAATACATGATTTGTGAAGATGATTGAAAAATGTTTATGCTATATCAGATGACTTTATGAAAATGCATTAAGCTTATGAATTTCATAAGATTTGTTACTGCCTGAAATCTATCATAGAGAAATTCATGAAAAAAAAACTATGTAATTTAGTGGAAAATCAATAAGGCATACTAATATTTGCAAAGGATGATACAACATGGCCATAATATTTTTAACTAAGAAAATAATCTCAAATGGTAGATCATTTCCTCAAAGCAGTGTGTTTTTTTATAACAGATTCATTTCAACAAACATTTATTGAATATTCTTAAGTACCAGATATTATGATTGGCTTTGGGAAGGCAAATATAAAAATGTATCCCTTCTTAACCTTGAATTCACAGAGTAGTGGAAGTGAGAGAAGCATGGACATATAATTTCAGTGCAATATGGTAAACAAAATGATATACTAAAAGTAGTACTTTTTCTGAGTTTTCAGATATAAATTATTTATTTAGAAGCAGTTCTTTAGAAGGTGATTTATTTTCTCTGCAGACTTCAACAAGATCTACTTGCCTTGTTTTGTGAAAATAAATTAATTATAGCTTTGTGCAGACACATCCTATGGAGTTACAAGGTGATGCTATCAGACACCTTTGCCAACAAGCAATTCAGAATTTATGATTCTCTCTCTGTGTCTGCATCTCTGTCTCTCTCACCTTCTCTCCCCGTGTATATAATACATATATATTATACACACAGATTATTTATATATTTTTTATAATATATTTCTATATTATTTCATTTTGAAGAACAAAATAAATTGTTTTAAGCAAATTATCTTTGCTAGCTTTTAAATGTCAGAATATGCTAATCCAAAGTCTGTGGTTATTACACAACCTGGCTTGTGACACTAGCACTAAAAACAAACAAACAAAAAACCAAGAGTATTTCCAATGTTGAGCTAAACATTTCACGCCTACTTCATTATTGGGAAATTTGAGACACAAATCAATTCTTTGCTCACCCTATTATGGTACCATGTATTTTTGAAAAATAAGATATAGTTTAATTACAAAATATTGCCAAATATCCGAAATAGCATTTGTGCAAGTGTCAGCAACATCTTAAGCTCTGGGAGCCATTTTCCACTTATTGTTCTAGAAACCTTCTTCCCAACACAACTGGATCTGGTACATGGCTTGATATGATTAACCACAGGCGAAGCATATATTATCAAATATCATACTGAATTAGCCGGTTGTTTAATGTGACTTCTTCAGTTGTCTCAGAATCTTAGCAAAGGCCCTAAAGTCCCAAAATAATAGGCTTTACATTGCCACACAGATATACCAAGAGATTATGATAATGTTATTGCAACCCTTTTGCACCTCACTCATTTCCAGAATTTATATTTTCAAAATAATTATTTGGAGATGATTCCTATGGAGGGATCATGATGCCAGAGCTCTTGCCTCACTGAGTGCCACGTGAAAAAGACTGGAATAAAACACTCAAAGAATTTGACGTGCCTCTGGGCTGACTGAAGGATTGATATCTGACTCATGCCTGTAAAATCTTAAAAACAAGAGTTTGTTTGAAACAGCCTGTGAGGAAAGTTGAGTTGCTTCGGTCGGGCCCTCTCACCTCATATCTGTGTGGGTGTGATTCAGCACATCCGTGTAAACAAGTTACATAAGAGCAGAGTCAGTGCGCATGTGCGCCTGTGTACTCCTGGGCTCCTTGCCACTATTGTGTACTGCGGTATGAACCACTGGTCAGTGGAGCTCATGTCTGAAGAATAAAGCGTGTGCACTCTGCCAGTAGCTACTCAGTTTTTCTTTCACTTACCTGACTCAGAACCTGCACAGGACAGGGCAGAGGGGTCTGTGATCCAGCCTGACATGGCCTAAGCAAACAGACTGGGTTGGATTCAGAATAGTGTGATCCAAAATTTGGCTTGGTCACGGGAGGACACCTGTGGTGGTAACTGGGCTTAGTTTGGCCTGAAAGAAACACATCTAAAAGAAGTGTTGGAAATGACTAGTGATCCTAACAGAAGGAATCTTAAAGATCTTTATTCCTGAAGATCAGGGGATGAGAGTAAATTGTCAGTGGCCAACTCAAAAAGGCATTGCTTGAAACACGGAACTGTAGCTGAGATTCCTTCCCAGTGTTGCACTTTCTTAATAATCGACAAATATTTGTGCTCTCCAAAAGAGCTGATAAGTAGATATCCTACCACCCAGAGGACTCTATAATAAAAACTATTTGAGTTGAGCAAAAATTTTATGATCCTTCCTTCCCTTATTCCTACACTGTAAGAGCCAGAGATAGCACAGAGACTGGTGAATACTTAAGAGCAAAGTGAGAAAATAGTAAAAATTCTGTCTCCACGCCCCATTGTTGTGTGCTCCAACTGAGGCAAGACTGAGTTTGGAATGCAGCAAAGCTTTGAAATGGGTAAGAGATAATGTCTTCGATATTCAAATAGAATGTAAACTGAAAACTTAGAACTGATAGTACTTTTAAACCCCAACAGTGACTGGAAATACTATAAATATTTTCAAGATATCAGTGCAGGAAAAGAAGAGAGATATTGTCTTAGCATGAATTATTCTACCAAAAATAGTTCTTTCAAAAACAAATTACATATCATATCCTAAAGAATTTCTACTTCCCAGTTATCTGCTGGAGTTCTTACGTCTTTACGTATGGATCAACTGAGAATTGTTTCTTATTACATAGCTTACAGTCTATAGTTTTCAGTGCTGGGTTTTTGAAATGGACCTATTAGTTGAAGAGATGTAAGAAGTAATACATGTACAGTTACCACCACCCTTCCGCTTGAAAAAACTCTTACAGATTTTTGTCTTATAAATTTAATTTTGCAGCATTTTTTTTAGTAGCTTGTCCTTATCAATTTCTTCCAAAACATTCTGTTTTGTTTTCTAAGAAACTTTTTTTTTCTACTTTCATATTCGTTTATCACTGTTTTACACAATAGTTGTTTAAATTATCAGTAACAATTATATCTGACAATGTATTTGGAAATAAAACCACCATCTTCTGGTACACAAATAAGCACTGGGAGACAAAATGTGTAAGCATATGAGAGAATGCTAGCCTCAGAAATGTGTTGCACTGGGCCGACCCTGTGGCGCACTCGTGAGAGTGGCCGTGAGTTCGGATCCTATATAGGAATGGCCGGTGTGCTCACTGCCTGAGCGCAGTGCGGACAACACCACGCCAAGGGTTACGAACCCCTTACCAGTCACACACACACACACACACACACACACACACACACACACACACACACACACACACACACACACACACACACACAAATGTGTTGCACTAGTAAACCCACAGAAGCTGTTTAGCAGGGACTGTGAAGATACTATATGGTACTACCTATCTTGGCTGCAGGCATGAAGGAAATAAATAAAAATATCATTAAAAACTGAATATTTTAGCAGAAACCAAAAAAAAAAAAAAAAACAGAGAAGTAAATCAAAGTAGAAAAATGAGAATTTAATTGTGGTGAGGTATGTTTATCAACAATGAATTGCATCAAGTGCCCCAAAGTGCCAATTTTTCCATTTTGCTACCTACTGTCATTTGACTAAAGGATTCTAACAAAAATGTGCGAAATCCTGACTTAGTTTAGAATAGAAATTCTCTATCATGATAAATTTTAGCACTAGAGAATATATACAAATAAAAAATAATAACACATAAAACATTTTAAAAATAAACATATTTGCTAAGTCAAATATTAGAAGTAAATATTTGTTTGCAAAAGTACATTACAGAGATGATCTTTGATTATTCAGTCCTTCAGTTAGCAGTAATGTTTATTTTGATGTAGCAGGTAAACTGATGGAAGAATTACAGCTAGATATTAATAATAACAGAAATCTTTTGTGTCAAACCATTCAAGAAAAGGAATGGAAAGAAAAATAAAAATCTTTTGTCTATCATTCTTAGATGTTATTTTCCTTTAAATGTTTTTCAGTCAATAAAAATCATACAATCAAAACAAGTGTTGTTTCCACTCACCTGAAATGAATACATGCTGTTATTTCAAGTCATACTCAATTTAGAGTTTTAAGATTACAAAAGAGAAAAATTAAATAGAAGGTAAAATTATTATTGGAGCAATTGGCAAAAATTTGGTGAATAGTGTTTGTGTATTTGGTCATCTGTTCTTATTAGTTCTACAGATTTCACTATCATAAACTCTTCACTGTCAATCATCTCGGCTACATGATTGGACAGAAGGTCAATGATAATTGCACACAAATATGGCAGTGCACTTCACTTTAATGATGATCATAGCTGAGATTGATGGTCTTTACCTTAATACATACATAGTATATTTAGGTATAGTTAACTCTATTACATATAACAGACACACACAATTATTTGACCACATTATTACATATTTTACAATCTAACAGCAAATTTTTTTTAGAAGAATCACTAAGTGTAATAAAATAGGTAGCAGAGAAATTAATCATCTCATGTAGATATCATTTCACTTGACATTGATGCACAGAGAAATAAGTGGTTTATCCAGGAATAAGTATAATATAAGAGAGAAAAATTCTCTATGGTTTGGAATACACAAATGGTCACTTAATTTTAGAACATTTTAGGCAAATTGTCATTCAAAAATACTTATCATTTGAAAAACTCAGGAGAAAATGTTTTGGCTGACAAAAAAACATACTTGTCTTTTAGAAAATATGTTTGTATTTGAACACTTTACAAAAACATCTATTTTCAAATCAGGGGGCAACAAAAAAAGCTAAAGGAAAAGGCAAAGATCTACTTTTGAAAGAAAAATATTTATATGTAATCATAGTTAGAAAAAAGTGGAAATCAGTATGTGATTACAGAAGATTGCATATTTTTATAAACTATTAGGGAGAAAGTGTATTAGAGCTTACTGTAGCCAGTCATTGAGAGTTTTAAGATTCAGAAGTATCATCTGCACAAAGAGGTGCTACTGTTGTTATGGTAAACACATCTTGAAATTGAACTAGCAAGTAGATAGTCACACATTTTGAAAAAAAATATGAATACCTATAAAGAAACCAACTGCACTATCGATTAAAATAAATCTAAAAATATTTTACTTTTAAAAACATTGCAAACTTTTATTTTGTAATATTGAATGCCTTAAAATGAAAACAAAAGCAATTAGAGACATACTTAGCTTTAAGAATAATATTTTTGAAAATATGTTTACTAATAAAGTAAATGTAAACCTTTTACTTTAGCATGGCAACTAATGAAAATAGATTTTTGAGAATGACTTCATATTGATTGCATATGTTTTTGAAGTTATTCTCTAATGGAACAATTCTATACAACAAAACAAGATATTTTAAGGAAAGCAAACTGGAGTCCTTAAATATTACTTTGAGAGAGTTAATAGTCAACTGATAAGTGATTCAGAACAGCTGCCAGTATAGGAAAAAGTGTACTTATAGCTAGAATTTGATGTGATTAATATATTTCATAGTTACATACATACATACTCAGTAGATTCTTAAGGAAATATGTGAGATTTCCACCTTTTCTATTTCCAAATTCTCTTTAATCATTTTGGCATATTTCTGAGATAGTTCATCAATTTCAGTATATGTATTTATTGTGTAAAAATAAAATCAAGATATTTAGCATATCCATCACCTCATACGTTTGTTATTTTTTGTCATGAGATCATGCAAAATCCTATTTTCTAGCTATTCAGAAATTTGCAATACAACATTGGTCTTGTTAATGATAGTCACCCTACTGTGTAATAGAACACCAGAAATCATGTCTCCTATCTAACTCTAACTTTGTATATCAGTGGAATTCACAAGTGAATCCACCTAGTCCTGAGATTTTCTTTAATTCAGTTTTTGTGGGTTTTATGTTCCCAGAAATTTATCCATTTCTTCTAGGTTTTCCAGTTGTTGGCATGTAGTTGTTTATAATAGACTTTTATGACCCTTTGTGTTCTATGGTATTGGTTGTAATATATCCTTTTTCATGTTTGATTTCATTAGGGTCTTCTGTCTGTTTTTCTTAGTCTAGCTAAAGGTTTGCCAATTCTGTTTATCTTTTCAAAAAATCATTTTTTTGTTTGTTTCTTGGTGTGTATATATACATATATATATATATATATATGTAGTCTCTATTGTGTACTTATGCTCTATTTCTTATTAATTCTTTTCTTCTACTAATTTGAGGTTAGTTTCTTCCTGTTTTTCTAGATCCTTGAGAAGCAATGTTAGTTTTTCATTTGTTTCTTTGTTTCTATGTAGGTGTTTCTTGCTATAAACTTTCCTGTATGTTGTGTTTCCATTATAATTTGTCTCAAAATTTTTCTTTTAATTTTTTTCATTGCCCTATTGGTTGTTCAGGATCATGTTATTTAATTTTCATTATTTTTAAATTTTCCAAAGTTTCTCCTGTTATTAAATTTTAGTTTTATACCATTACATTTGTTAAAACTTGTTTTGCATCCTAACATATGATCTATCCTGGAGAATGTTTCACATGCAGTTGAGAAGAATATGTATTCTGTAGCTGTAGGATAGATTGTTCTGTAAATGTCTGTTAGGTCCGTTTGTTCTAGAGTGCAGTTTAACTCTGATATTTCCTTGGTAACTTTTTGTCTGGATTATCTGTCAGTTATTGAAAATGGGTGTTGAAGTCCTCTACTACTATTGTATTGAAGTCTGTCTTTCCCTTTAGATCTATTCATATTTGCTTAAGATATTTGTGTGCTCCAAAAATGGGTGCATATATACTAACAATTGTTATATTCTTTTGATAATTTGACCAGTTTAACATTATATAATGACTTGCTTTGTCTATTTTTACAGATTTTGACTTAAAGTTTATTTTATTTGATGTAAGTATAGTTACTCCAGTTCTCTTTTGGTTTCCATTTGCATGGAATATTTTTTTCTATACCTTCCCTTTCATTCTGTGTGTGTTCTTACAGGTGAAGTGAATCTTCTGTAGAAAGCATATAGTCTGTTTTTTGTTTGTTTATTCATTCAGCCACTGTTTGTCTTTTAATTAAAAACTTAGTCCATTTATATTCAAGGCACTTACTGATAGGTAAGAACTTACTACTACCATTTCGGTAATTGTTTTCTAGTTGTTTTGTAGATTCTTTAAGCTGTTCTTCCTCTTTCACTATCTTCCATTGTGTTTAAGTGATTTTTCTCTAGTAGAATGGTTTGATTTCTTGCCTTTTATTTTTAATGTGTTTATTAAAGATTTTTGCTTTATGGCTATGATGAGCTTGTAAGAAACTTCTTTTAGTTATAACAGGTTATTTTAAACTGACAACAGCTTAACTTTAACCACAACGAAAAAGGAAAAAATAATCTGTTCTTTATCTCCTCTTCTTCCCCATATTTTGATGTCACAATTTACATATTTTTATTCTACATATCCCATAACAAATGATTGTAATTATTATTTTTAAGCGTTTTGAGTTTAAACATTATACTAAAGTTATAAGTGATTTATACACCACCATCATAGTATTAGAATATTCAAAATATGTGTACTACGGTAAGCAGTGAGTTACGTACTTTCAGATGTTTTTATGTTACTCACTAGCATCCTTTTCTTTTTTTCTTAAAAACTCCCTTTAGGAATTCTTGTAAGGCAGGTCTGGTGGTGATATATTTCCTTAGCTTTTGTTTGTCCAGAAAAGTCTTTATGTCTCTTTTATTTCTAAAGGACAGTTTCACTGAATATAGTATGTTTGGTTGGTAGGATATTTTCCTTAAGTGTTTTTTTTTAATATTAGCATATTAATTATTAGAAATCATAATTGTTCTTTATGCCCTTTACCTGACTTATCACTTGCCAAAAACCCCTTCCTCACCCCTCCTCCATCTCTACCATGTTACATTTGTTCTCTCCTTCTGAAAGTTCAATGTATTCTTGTGGTCTTTTCTTTCTTCCTTCCTTCCTTCCTTCCTTCCTTCCTTCCTTCCTTCCTTCCTTCCTTCTTGTCACCCACTTATGAGTGAAAACTTGCAATATTTCTCTTTCCTTGTCTGGCTTATTTCACTTAACCTAATTTTCTCCACACTCATCCATGTTGCTGCAAATGGCAGAATTTCATTCTTTTTTAATGGGTGAGTAGTATTACATCGTGTATATATACAACATTTTCCTTATTCAGTCATCCATAAATGGACACTTAGGTTGGTTCTATAATTTGGTTATTGTAAATACAGCTGTGATAAATATGGTAGTGCAGGTATCCCTTCAACATAATGATTTCCCTTCCTTTGGATATATGCCTAGTAGTAGGAGGACTGCTGGGTCATATGGTAGTTCTATTTGTAGTTGTTTTGGGAACCTCCTTACAGTCCCATCAACAGTTCGGAAGAGTTTGCCTTTCCCCACACCCTCACCAGTATGTTATTCTCAGCCTTTCTAATAATAGCCAGTCTAAATGGGGTGAGATGATATCTCAATGTGGTTTTGATTTGCATTTCCCTCATGATTAGTGATGCTGAGCACTTTTTCATGTACCTGCTGGCCATTTGTATATCTTCCTTAGAAAAATGTGTATTTATCTCATTTTCCCATTTTTAATGGGGTTATTTGTTTTTACATATAGTTGTTAGAGTTCTTTACATATTCTGGATATTAATCCCATGTTGGATGTATGGTTTGCAACTATTTCCTCCCATTCCATAGGTTGTCTTTCCACTCTTTTGACTGTTTCAATTGCTGGACAGAAGCTTTTCAGCTCTGTATAATCCTATTTGGTTATTTTTTCTTTTGTTGCCTGTGCTTTCGGAATTTTATTAAGTCCTTCGCCAGTCCTACTTCCTGGAGTATTTCCTCTGTTTCCATCTACGAATTTTACGGTTTGGAGTCTTACATTTAAGTCTTTGATCCATTTTCAGTTGATTTTCATATATGGTGAGATGTACAGGTTCAGTTTCATTCTTCTGCATATGGATGTCTAATTTTCCCAGCACCATTTATTGAAGAGGCAGTTGCTTCCCCAATGTATATTCTTGTTGACTTTGTCAAAGAGCAGTTGGCTGTAAGTATAAGGGTTGATTCCTGGGTTTTCTATTCTGTCCCATTGATCTGAATGTCTGTTTTTATGCTAGTCCCATGCTGTTTTGGTTACAAAAGCTTTGTAATATGATTTGAAAATGGATAATGTTATGCATCTGGCTTTTTTTTTTTTTTTCCTCAGAATTGCTTTGGCTATTTGGGGTCATTTGTTGTTCCACATGAATGTTATGATTTTTTTTTTTTTTCTATTTCTGTGAAGAACATCATTGATATTTTGATGGGGATTGCATTGAATCTGTATATAGCTTTGTGTAGAAAGGATATTTTCATGTTGTTAATTCTGACTATCCAAGAGCATGGCATCTTTTCACATTTTTGTGTTCTCATTAATTTCTTTCACTAGTGTTTTGTAATTGTCATTGTAGAGATTTTATTTTCTTTGTTAAATTGATCCCTAGGTGTTTTTTGTTTGTTTGTTTTCCTGACTGTTGTATATGGGCTTGCATTCTAGATTTATTTTTTTCTGCTAGTTTGTTGCTGGAGTATAAAAATTCAACTGATTTTTGGGTGTTGATTTTCTATCCTACAAAATTATTGAAATTGTTTTTCAACTCTAAGAGTTTCTTGGTAGAATCTTCAGGTTTTTCTATATATAAGATAATATTATCTGAAAACAGGGATGGTTTGAGTTTGTCCTTTCCAATCTGGATGCCCTTTAACTTCTATTTTCCTTATTGCTCTGGCTGGTACTTCCAATACTATATAAATAGGAGTGGTGAGAGAGGGCATCCTTGTCTTTTTCCTTTCCACTCAGGATGATATTAGTGACTGGATTGTTGTAAATGTCTTTTATATGTTGAGATAATTTCCATCTATTGTCGGGTCAGCCACCGGCCGACCCGAAGAGCCCTTAGCCTCGTTATCAGTCTCTCCCTAGGTGGGTGGGCAAATTGCCAGGATTCCTATTTCCCTGCAGTCCCCATTGGAAGGAGACAGGGGAAGACAGCTGTGAAGAGAGGTGAGCACAGCTGCAGGCCCCAACCAGCCTGTTAAAGGACACTCAGATGCGGCAGGGGTTCTGTCGAGCAGTTCCGTTTATTATCACACAAGCACTTGCTTTTAAAGGCAAATGGGGGGCCGACCCCGTGGCGCACTCAGGAGAGTGTGGTGCTGGAAGCGCAGCAGTGCTCCCACCGCGGGTTTGGATCCTATATAAGGATGGCTGGTGCGCTCAGTGGTTGAGCGCGGTATGCCGGTCACCAAAAGACAAAAAAATGAAAAGGCAAATGGGGAACGGAGGTTTTTACATCCTCCAATCAGCTTAAAGGTTATGAGAGCATGCATCCTGTCTCAATGCCTAGCTTTTGCAATCACGCAGTGTTCACGAGCGCAGAAGCGCATATTTGGCCAATAAGGGTTAAGGCAAGATTCCTGTAGACACTCCCACCCTACTTCCTCCCAGCACCATCCTCCCAGCACCGTCCTAGGCTGCCACATTAATAGGCCCTTGTGGGCCCATAATGGCGCTGCTTGTAATGTCACTTAAGGTGGCGTTAGTTTTTAAGGCCCGACATCTCTCCCTTTTTGTTTTAATAAGGCAGCTGGGGGCAGCTAACCTTCCCAGCCTCGCCTCCATTCCCTCTGGTGGCTGTGCCTGTCTTAGGTTCTTTCCCTCTGGAAATATTACCCGTCATTGACTATCCAGCCAAGCGGGGGCAGGTAGAGCATTACAGATTGGTGTTGATTTTTTAAAGAGCCATATTGACCCAAGGGCTGTCAGGGCTTTCATTATGGGCCACCTCCTCTACCACCTGGGTGAGCATTATGAGAGAAGTGGTGTTGCTCCTTGTAAGGGACACAACCTGGTGATGGCATAAGGCCCCAAAATGATGAAGACAAGGAAAATGGCTAGGGGACCCAGCAGGGAGGACAGCAGGGTGGTGAGCCATGGGGAACTTGAAAGCCAGCTTTGGAACCAATTACTATTGGCTTCGCATTCTTTTTTTCACTTTTCTAATCCTTCTCTAAGCTTAGCTAGGGAATCCTTGACCACTCCAGAGTGGTCGGCATAGAAGCAGCACTCTTCTTTGAGGGCAGCGCATAATCCTCCTTGCTGTAAGAACAACAGGTCTAGTCCACTACGATTCTGTAGAACAACTTCAGAAAGTGATGTTAGCGATTTTTTAAAAATGTAATAGAGACACCTCCAAGTGGCCAAGATCTATGTCCACTGCCTCCCTATAGGAAGCTACCTGTTGATGTGCCAAGGCTAATCCGGCAGTCCCGGTATCTGCTCCAATAACGCCCAAGAGGGAGCTGATGGCCACTGCAGCTGCCCCTTGTACCCGCTTGTTTCGGGTCCCCTTATTTTGGGTTCTGGGGGTGGTGATATTTGCCACAGTGCTGCAAAAGGGTTTGTTGGCACCTATACAGGAACCTTTGCCAAGGACCCGTGGGAAGGTGAGTCCGGGGTTGGTTTTATTGTGGTTACATATACATTGGCTAGTGTTTAAACCTAGCAGAGTGGCGTTGGGCAATGCTACTGCTTGATTTATCTCTGCCTGCACATGGCACTATTCTTTAAAGAAGGCGCAGAACTTGATAAACAAGTTTGGGGGGAGGACTGCCTTACACAGCATTTTCCAATCTTGGGTTGTGCAGGGTTGGTGTCCTAAGCCCTGGAGGATGGATTCTGCCCATAGGGAATTGGGCCCATCCTCTGCGACAGCCTTTTTCAGATCTTTACGGTCATGAGCTTCCCAAGGGTACCAAGCGGCCAGCCTCTTTCTACTGGGGGCTTTGTCAAATTTGGACCTACAGTCCTTTTTCCAATGTAATCCTTTTTTACATTGGGGGCAAGGTGTGGTAGGGGGGTTTTTGCCTTTAGCCTTGGGACATTGGGTTTTAAAATGACCTTGTCTTCCGCAACCAAAACATTGCCCCTTGAAGGGTGGGGAAGTATTGTTTCCTGAGAGGATCAGGGCAGTAAATGCCTTGAAGCCTTCAGTTAAGTTTTGTGTCTGAGCCTGCAAGGCTGAGGATAAAGTCTGGTAACAGTCTTTTTTAGTTCTTTTACAATGTTGACTGGATAGGCCGGAGGGGCTGCTTCCCCCCACAGGCTGTGGACGGCTGGGGGTTCCCAGCGAGCCATGACAGGGAAAACCTGTGGCTCTGCCGGGGATATTTTTAAAGGTGGACTAGCCTCCTCCACTTCTTCCGGTGCCGCTTTCTCTACTTTGGCTAAACTTTGGTGGGGTGAGTATGCCGGGAGAGGAGTGTACAGGGTAGGGGCATAGGCATCACTCAATGTCTCAGGGCCTTGCACTGGCAGCTTCGTTTCCTTTTTTCTCTCCTCATCGAACTGTGCCCAATCCCTTTCTTCCCCTTCCTGATGCTCAGGACAGAAGCAAAGCTTTAGGGCAGAGATGGTTTGGTAGAACCCTAAGCGGGGGTCTAGCCCATGACTAATCTCGTTCTTTCTGGCCAGGATCTGATCCCAGTCCCAAGTCTCATACGAGAACAAGTTGGACAAAGGTGCCCAAGGGGCCACCTTCACCACATGACGCCAGGCATTGGTGACCATGTTGTCAGATATTTCTAGGCCTCTGCTTTTTAACATGTACTTTAGAGCCTTGCAGGCTGTCTCGTCACTCTTTCCACACACACCTCCCATGTTGCCCTGTGAGGAAGGGACAAAGGGAGCAACAGGGCAGAGAAGTGCAGGGACTTCCCCCTGTTATGGTACTCACCCTGACACACAGGCGGATTACTTCACTGCAACTACTGCGGTTGCAGGGGCCACTCCGTTGGGTGATCACCCTTCATTGACCTTCTTCCAGGACTGAGCAGCCGGGGACCTCACTCGCTCGCCTTTCACTCAGGAGTTTTAAAAACTCCTCACACGGGGCACCACTCTGTCAGGTCAGCCACCAGCCAACCCGAACAGCCGTTAGCCTTGTTATCAGTCTCTCCCTAGGTGGGCAAGCGAATTGCCAGGATTCCTCTTTCCCTGCGGTCCCCATTGAAAGGAGACAGGAGAAGAGAGCCATGAAGAGAGGTGAGCAGAGCCACCGGCCCAAAAATGGGCCCGTTAAAGGACATTCATAAGCAGCGGGGGGGTCTGTCGAGCAGTTCCATTTATTATCACACAAGCACTTGCTTTTAAAGGCAAATGGGGAAGGGAAGATTTTTTACATCCTCCAATCAGCTTAAAGGTTACGAAAGCATGCATCCTGTCTCAATGTCTAGCTATTGCAATCACGCAGTGTTCATGAGCACAGAAGCGCATATTTGGCCAATAAGGGCTAAGGCAAGGTTCTTGCAGTCACTCCCACCCTACTTTCTCCTCATGCCATTTTAGGCTGCCATGTTAATTCACCCTTGTGGGCCCATAATTGTACCACTTGTAATGTCACTTAAGGTGTCATTAGTTTTTAAGGCCAGATATTCTATAACTAATTTGCTGGCAGTCTTTATCATGAGGCAATGCTGTTTTGTTGAATGTCTTTTCTGCAACTATTGAGATAATCATAGGTTTTTTGTCCTTGATTTTGTTGATGTGGTGTATCACATTTACTGACTTGCATATGTTGAACCATCCTTACATCCCCAATATGAATCCCACTTGATTATGGTGCACATTTTTTTTTGATTTTTTGATGTATGCTGATTCCTGCCATTATGTTGTTGATTTTTGCATTTATGTTCATCAATGATATTGGCCTTTAATTTTCTTTTTTTTTTTTGGATCTTCATCTGGATTTAGTGTCAGGGTGATGCTGGCCTCATAGAATGAGTTTGGAAGAATAATGTACTTCTTTTTGTTTCAATTTTTTAGAATAGTTTGAAGAGAAATGGTATTAATTTTTCTGTAAAGGTTTGGTAGAGCCATGCCCCAAACCTGCACTGCCAAGGTGAGCCCTCAGCAGCAGCAGTGGGAACCATGTGGCTAGAGATGGCCCCTTCCCCCTCCTCAGACCCAGGGGGGAGCACCAGCCTGTGGGGTCTGACCCACCAAGGTGTGCCCAGCAGAACCGCATGGCACTATGGGCTCATTCTATGACCACAGAATCTGGAACAGGAACCAAGGTGGTTTAACATAACGACCACCATACCTACTGTCAAGCAAAGACAATTTACCCCCACAGTAGCAACCAGGACAACTCCACAGCCAATTTCAATGTAATAGAAGAAGCAAACCCTCTACCAAATGACCAAGCATCAGCAAAACATACTAGAAGTACAAACAATCAAGAAGAAATGACACCTCCAAAAGAACACAGTAGTGCTCCAAAGACAGACTCCATAGAGCAGAGAATCCTTGAAATATCTGAAAAAGAATTTCAAGCAATGATCTTAAGAAAACTTGAAGAAATAAAGGAAGACTCAATTAGAGAACACAATGAAACAAGAAAAAATATCCAGAATATGAAGGAGGAAATCTACAAAGAGATTAATACCTTAAAAAAGAGTGTAGCAGAACTTCTAGAAATGAAAGATTCACTCAATGGAATAAAAAACACACCTGAGGGCTTGAGTAGCAGGGTAGAGCAAGCAGAAGAAAGATAAATTATTGCTAAAGTACTTCTTGATAATATCATAAAATATCTTTAACCAAGATAAGGATTAAAATGGAGGAGTAAACAACAATAAAGTTAGTCCATATTTGGAAATTGGTAGATAATGGAGATTGCATTTAGGCCTAAGTTCTGAAGGACTGATATTTTAAGGTTTTGAGGTCTAAAATTATTTGTAGAAATTTTTATTCATTATTCTATTCAAGACATTAAAATGTTTGGCAAAAATTGGGAAACGTACAAATGAGACATTTGTTAAACACATCCCAAAAGCATAGATATAACCACATATCTTAGCCAACTGGATAAAATCATATAGCAAACATAAACAGGACATTTGTATTTTAATTTAAAAGTTATATTCATCACTGGTTAGCTACAGTGAATTTCTGCTACTTATTAATGTTGAACATATAACTTAATGTACAAGACACACTTGTTTCTGCAGTGGATGAAAACATGTCTTGTCCTAGGTGAAATTATGATGTTGGGTAAATTTCATTTTGAGTAGTTCTTTGTTTCCTCATTAACATTTTCTGTGTTGTCCAAATAAAGTCTTATTGCCGCAAATCACTCCTTTGTGTAATGATATTCTTGGTAAGGCCAATTTAGATGGTTCTTTTACCTCCACGTCAGATTTAGTTTAGGAAGGGAAATTCTTCCTATACAGATCATATAACTGTCCTTTTACTGTGTAGAGTACCAGGGTAGAATCTATACAAGATGAAATTGGTTTAAGACCAAAGCTGTCAGTGCTTGAATGACTAAAACATAAAAATGTCATTTCTGTGCAAATTAGCCCAGATTCTGAAGTGAAAGACAGGACTATTGAGACACCTTGAGTCCTACTGGCCAACTCTTCTCCTATACACAACTGAGATGACGCTCAGCTTTTTTCAGTCAAGCAGTTTATATATGCCAGAGGTCCAGGAGAAAAACTGAATTGATGGTGTGGTTTTCAGCTTTTTAAGCTAGATTGAAAGAATACTTTGCAGTGACAGTAACTCTTATTAGCAGGCCCCTAAGGTCTCACAATTGCCAGACCTCCATTCAGTATTTTTTGAATATGTCATTGTTTTTTGAAACTAACAACTGTATTATTTGTTAGTCCAATGACACTTCAAATTAAAACAAGAATCCAAGGTTTCGTAGCCCTGTTCTGTTCTCTGATGATCAGAGATAAGCAAATTTTGAAGGCTTTAACAACCTTTTTATGATAATTTCTATTACTAATAATTAAATTGAATATTTCTATTTTAATAGTAGCTATTACTTGACTGGATGATTATATTAGATGGATATTTTAGCATAATTATGTGCATGGAGAGATATTTTTGAAAATAATTTTTTTTTTCTTATTCCCTTACATTTCTTTTGAATCATACTGTGATAAAACTTATCCCAATACTTAGGTCAGTTATTTTTCAGTTACCCCATTAAAATGTGCATGATCTCTACAAAAGCACAGATTCGAAATCTATAAACTTTATCAGAAATCATAAACTTTAGGATAAAGTGAGATGACTTACACAACAATTTGACCATATTTTGCAATTAACTACTTAATTAATACCTAAGAACTCACATTGACTGACTAATATTTTAGCATAATGAAAGTTCATGTTTATTGCACCAATCACAGGTGGATATATGATTATGCTGTTGTGATATCATTTCAATTGCCTTGTAATTTTTATCTTTTAAGATTCTAGTTATAATTTAAATATATTCAAAGAAGTATATTATAGCAGACTTTATTTTATGCCATGCAATTCTACTGCTTTTTCATTTTAATTTTCATGTTTAGGGCATGATCTAAAGCAATGATTGTCATTGATTACCTGCATCAAAAGCAACCACAGTTACTGAATCCTGATATAAACTTATAGAATCAAGGTCTCTGGAGTCCTCATCAATGGGTCTATCTTTTTTAAGAAGCCATGCTAATTTTCATGCAAAATTAAGTTTGAGAGCACTGTTTAACAAAATCACAACATTTACAAGGGCCACCATCAAAGTAAGGCAATGCTGGAATGGTGTCAAGCTATTTAAACTTAGAATGATAAAACCTGGGTTTTAGGATCCTTGCTATCGTATACTTATATAACCTTGAGAAAATCTTTTAACTTTTATTACCCATAATATTTTTTCAATAAAAAATGTGATAAGGATACATATTTCTGAAAGTTATTGAGACAAATACATGCAAAATTAATAATCCATAAAGTACTTTATACAGTATGGTGCTAGTAATCTATTTTTAATTGATAATTCTCTATAAAGGAATCTGGATAGATTACTTTTAATAGAAAGAACAAGACATAATCCTAGAACTGAAGAATTCATTTGCCACTCATATTCTGAAGTTTCAGTAATATAAACATTTAGAAATTTTCTACTCTCTTATTGAAGAAAATGCCTAGAAGTATTCCTCAGATTGAAAGTTTCTTTTTTAGGCTCTTGGAATAATGGTGCCTCTTGAAGGTTTCTCTGGCATTATCTAATGTTTGTTATTGATAGATATAATTAATAAAATAGTTATGAAAATCTTCTAGTAACTGAATAGAATGCTTCCCTGAACAAATGTTGAGGTATTACTGCTGTTGCTACCTTAGTAAATATTAAATGTCCTATTAAATTCCATACAAAGTCAAATAATAAGCTTACATCCACGAATATTTAATATAACACCAATAAGTTTAAGAAGATATAAAGCAGAGAAAAAGAACATTTCAGAATAAAAAGACTTTGAAGTTTCCTTGTATTGCTTGATAAAAATTAGGGTACAGTCTCAAGAAAGCATTTTTTTTTCCTTCTTCTGCATCATCTCATCTACGAACCAATTTATTTCTGAAATAGGCCCCAGGGGCAGGCTGGTTGGTGACTGTAACGGGGGATATCTGACCGGCCACTCAAGGAAATTGCTATAGACTTTTAATCTTATTTTGATTAAGTTCCGTGTAGATTGTGTCTGCCAGGCTAGCACTAAGATTACTGTTTCTGAGATCTTTTGGTTGCTATCGGACTGAGACTCATTTTTTTTTTTTTTTTTGCTTTTTCAAGGTTAAGTTGAAACAATATTACTCATTCCTTATAAATAGTATATATTTAGGTTTTAATTTTCTCTAGACAGTTTAATTTTAATAAACACACCACACTTAAATTCACAAGTTTATGAAAGTCATTTAAAAAAAAGATTTAGATTAAAAAGAAAAGAAAAGGAAAGGCACCCTTCTTTTGCCTGTTGAGATAGTTGTATTTTTTGATTATTTTTTCCTTTATTTTACTAATATTTGTAGAATTTATTTAAGGTATTTATAATTTAAGTTTGAGTTTACAGAATAAAGAAATTGGAACATGACAGAAGTTGAAAAATCTACATTATCCAGAGGCCTTGGCCTTGAAGCTCAAGCACCTGATATGATCTGGCACTTTTTTCCTTTGAGAAATGATTGAACATGGTTTTGGTTTTATAAGGAATGATTTGATTGTATTATTAAATGTAAGCTTTGTCTGAAGAAGATTATGCTTTCTTTGCCAAGCTTCTCAACGCTTTTATGTAAGAATCCCAGTCAGTATATAGGGTCCTTCCATTTTGAAGTTGTTTGTGAGTAGATTTTCCTCTTCCCTCCACCTGAAGGCTAAAACACGGACCAAGCACTCAAGCATGGCTGATCAGCCCCTCATTCGTGGCATTTTCAACTTTCAGGCACAGAACCTGAAAGAATTCGTGTCAGCCAGATAGATTTTTGGACTCCTTTGTAAAAGCAGTAACTGATAAGGTGAAGAATAGGCCAGAAGATTTCCTGGAAATGCCTGTGAGTATAAGGCTGGCAGTGGCCAGTGGCCATAGCTGATGGTCCGGAGGCTACGTCAAAAACAGACCTTCCTGCTTTTCCTGATATTGACTCTAACTTGCTCTGTGATTTCTACCTGAGTCTGCTTCTGCTTTTTTTTTCAATTCTAAGAGCTGTCTTGTGGTTTTCTAATACGTTCATTTTTGCCTGCTTAAAATTACCATAAGTTCTATTGCTTTTAACCAAAGACACTAACTAAAATAATGATCAAACACATTATTAAAACACTGAATTAAATAAACTTAAATTGTTTTCCTTGATGTAAGAATTATCCAAGCCTTTTAAAATAAGCTTCATGAACGTCCAGTTGAGGCAGTGTGTAACAGATCATGAGAGATAGAATCTCCCTGTTAGAATCTCTAAGTTTAGAAAAGATATATTTGTCAGTGTATAATTTTCTCATTATCAAACATAGGAATAAATTAAGCTCTTACCTAGAAAAAGTGGATTTGGACATATTTATTTCCCTTATTCACCTCCCCCCATCTTTCCTACTACTTCTTTACAGATATTTTTATTTTTCATTTATCATTTAATCTTTCAAACTGCCAAGAATTTCACTGCCAAGAAATTCTCATATTGGGCATAGCTTCCAGCCATACTTAGATCTAGTATTTTCGCTTGTATTATACTTTAGAAGTCAAGATATGTTGTCTATAATTTTTTAAAAAGTGTTATTTCACAAGTCTTCGGTATTGAGTCATCTCACAGAACTCTGTGGTACTATTCAGCCCATATACACGATGGGTGTAATGGGTAAATATTCTAAACCTTTGATTATCTGAGAATATCTTTATGTTGTTTTCACATACAAACTAACCAACAGTGACACTAGGAATGAAATTCTATTTTCATAAAAGTAAAAATTTATTCTCTCTAAATAATTACCACAATGTCTTTTAATGTTTCCTGTTCCACAACAAGAAACTAGGGTAAACCTAATTTTTTTCAAAAGTAACTTGCCATTTTTCACATCTTATTTGTAAGTACTTTCTCTTTGGAAATTTAGAATTTTCAAAATATTTATAGGTTTTTTTTTTTTTTTTTTAATGTGATGGAAGCAATTTGTGAGCTCTAATCAATATATGTACTTATTTTTTTTAATCCTGTATATTTTTCTAACATTATGCTTTATTGGGTTTCCTGTACCAAATGGCCTCATTGTTTTCTCAAGAATGCCAACAATTCTTGGATTATATTCACAGCTCTAAATTGCTATCATCTTAATTCCTTAATATTTTAGTCTCCAGGTCTTTTTTTTAATATACAGTGTTTAAGGACTTCACACATTTATAACACTATGTTTTTACTACAATATTCTGCAGTAGCAATTGTGACAATCATCACATGTTATTAGTCCATTTCTGTTGCTTATAACAAAACTACCTGGAACTGGGTGATTTATAAGAAAACAAAATTTATCGCTTGCAGTTTCAGAGGGTGGGAAGTCCAAAGTCCAGGGAACACATCTAGAAGGGTCTTCTTTGATGGTGACTTTACAGTAATGCAGGGTTCTCACATGGCAGAAAATGGCAGAGCAGAGAGAGACTGTCATGTACTCTCCTTTTAAAATCCTCAGGAAACTTGTCCCTGACCACCATTTACTACAGCATTGTTCTACAGTCCAATCACCTCTTCAAGGCCCCACTTTTCATTTACTCTAATAGGATTTCCCACTCTTTTCACACTGTCACAGCGGGAACTAAGTTTTGGGGGGATATCAGTCGATAGCACCACCTCATATGAATTTTAGTTTAATCGGTTTTGATTCCTTTAAATTCTGTATTATCTCACCTAGATTTAGTTTGATACCAACTTTGACAACTTTGAAGTTTTCTTTCCATCTCTACCCATTCTACATATGACATTTTCATCTCTTTTCCTGTTTTACATAAGCCATTTTTTTTTTTTGCAAGCTATTGAAATGGATTTTTAGTTGTCTTCTAGTAAAATCTGGAATTATCAATATATTACTTCCAGAGTCATGAATCTTACAGAGCATTGACATATTTAGAATGTTTTACCTTGTCCTTTTATACATAATTTTTATATTCCATCAGACATCCATTAATTTCCACTAATAAAACTATCCATTTCTGGGATTTTTCATTGGGAAATATATATGAATCTAGTCTATAATCTTCACCCTTGAGTTATTAAAGTTCTTTGTTTGCAAGCAATAGAAATCAACTCTGACAAGCTTAAGCAAAAAGAGACTTATTGGAAATGTACTGGGGTAGGCCTTCACAACTGAATGATAGGATGGAAAACTAAATCATGAGGGGGACAGAGGTGTGGAAGGAACTAGGCTTTTAGCAGCAGGAACTGCTAAAGGCACTGGAATCAAATAAAGGAGTTCCAATTCTCTTCCAGACTTGTGTCTGTGCTAAAGATGCAAATACCTAGAAAGAAAATCCAGTTGTCAGTGGGTAATTGCCTCATTCTTGTCATTAGAGGGAAGAATCTGTGATTGGAAGCCCATTAGAATGAATGAAAAGAGGTGCTAATATCGAAAGAAAGGTGGGGGATGGTTGGTCCAAATGTGACATTAGGACAAACTCATTCTATGTTTTTCTCTCTTTGAAGTTTGATTCCTCCCCAATTACTGCCAGCTTCTTCTTGGTCTTCAGTGCCTTCAAAGCGTTATTCTATTTTGTCCAGAATGTATAATTGTTATTTGTGGAACTACCTCACCGTTGTTTGAAGCAGAACCTCTATGTGCTTTTTCAAAGTTGTATTGTGAAATATTTATGTGCAATTTTTTATGTCCATTAGATTAGTTTATTTGGTAGTTCACATTTTTCATGTTGCTACCAATATTTTTTTCTAAGCATTTAAATTACAGAGAAAACTGTGTTAAAATGTTTCACTGAGACTATGATTTGATTGTTTCCATTTGTAATAATGTAAATATTTACATTTTATATAATTAAATTCTTTACAAAATGTTCTTATTACCTTTAATAATTTTGCCTCCAAGACTGTTTTTTCTTATGTGAATATTGTTGCAACCAGGTCTTTTTTGTTTAGCATTCCAGTATCATACCTTTTTCCCACCATTTTCCTTTTGGGCTTATGTTTTCCTGCCTCTCTAATCTGTCTATTATAGACAGAATATTGTGAAATCTTGTTTTTCTGCCTTTGAGTCAGTTGGCTTTAGTTGACTCATGGAAGCTTTTTAAAATCTATCTGTATAAATTGAATTACATATGTATGTGTATGTTAAAACATTTAACTTAATTTATGATATTTATCCAGTTTGATTGAATTTTTCTCTATTCATTTATTATTTTTTATTTAAAGTATTCTCTTTTCAAGGTTTGGAATTGATATAGACTCAATGTTTGTGTCATCCCAAAATTTATAAATTGAAATCTTAACCCCCAAGGTGATGGTATTATGAGGTGGAAACTTTGGTAGATGATTAAGTCATGAAGGCTGTGCTGTCATGAATGAGATTAATGCCCTTAAAAAGAGACTCTGAAGAGCTTCCTCACCCCTTCTACCATGAGAAACACAGTGAGAAAATGGCCATCTATCATCAAGAATCAGGCCCTCACTAGACACTGAATTTGCTACTGCATTGATCTTGGACTTCTCAGCCTTCAGAACTGTGGTCTGGTATGGGTAATGCCTACAAAAGGAAAGCTTCTGGAGAAAGGTATTTCCATAGTAAGCAATAAAGTAATCTGAGACTATATTTATAGTAATTGGGTGTGTGAAATTAATCAAGTCTTTATTCTCTGTGATTCTCAGGTTTCTCAACTTTAACATGAATAGAAGAGTAATTAACTTGTAGATCTGTTATAAAAATTAAGTTAATTATTATTTTGTATGCAATATATTGTATGCAATCATTTGTACGCAATATATTACATATGTGTATGTGTGTGCCTCTGTGTGTGTGTGTGTGTGTGTGTTTGAGAGAAATAGAGAAAGAGAGAGAAGGATCAGTATATTTTTAAGGATAAAAGAACATCCAAAAACAAATTAACAGACAAGAAAAATAGAATCTAATTTTAAATCACAGAATTATCAGGCAGAAGTTAAAGAATAATTATGTTTAAGTTTAAAGATGAATGCAGGAAAATACAAATGGGAAAATAACAGATTTTTGAAAGAAACACCTACTAGGAAATAACAGAGAACTACTAGAAAACAACCCAAGTGCAGGAGGAGAAATAAAATAAAAAGAAAATATTGAAGAAAAGTTGAAAGACAGAGAATTAAGTTAAAAGCTCCGATATTGTCTAAACTTACCCAAGAGAAGAGAGAGCTAAAGAAACAAAGGCAATAACTAAAAAGGTAATAGATAATGTTTTTTAGTACTGATGAAAGACAATTATATGCAGACTTAAGCAGGTGAACAAATTCCTAATGGAGTAAGAAAGTGCAATAATAACAATAATATAATAAAAGGAAGGAGAAAAATATTAAAATCAGACTAAAAATAAGAAAAATTAACTCTAAAGCAAAAGCAATTAAACTAACAGCTATTTTCATCAACAGTAAAAAGCAAAACCTTAATAAAATGAAATGATAACTACAACATATTAAAAAAGGCAGAATTCTATATTTATCAATAATATATTCCAATAATGAAAGTGAAATAGCCATTAAAGATAAACAAAGCAAGACCAGTAATTTGCCATGAGTAGAACCTCATTAAATGAAATTTTACAGGACATAATTTAAATGGAAGGAAATCAAGGGCAAAGTTTGAGAGTCCCTGAACAATCTAGATTGGATCCCAGTCTGCAAAGTGCTTGTTCATGCTTATTTAATCTTATACTGGACAGTATTAGTCTTATGATTCTACCTTAGTAAGTTGTTTGAGTTCCTTGTACTCAGTTCCTGAATATCGATCCTTTGTCAGATGTATATTTTGCAAATATTTTCTCCAACTCTGTTGGTTGTCTTTTTGCACTGTTAATTATTTCTTTTGCTGTGCAGAAACTTTTTCATTTGATAAAATCCCATTTGTTTATTTTTCCCTTGGTTGCCTGTGCTTTTGGGGTCATATTCATAAAGTCTGTACCCAATCCTATTTCCTGAATTGTTTCTCCTGTTTTCTTTAAGGACTTTTATTGTTTCAGGATGTATGTTTAATTCTTAAATTCATTTTGAGATAATTTTAGTATATGGTGTGAGGTATGGGTCCACTTTTTTTATCCTACATATGAATGTCCAATTTCACCTAGCACCATTTACTGAAAAGGCAGTCTCTTCCCCAATATGTAGTCTTGGTGGCTTTGTTGAAGACCAGATGACTGTAGGTGTATGGGTTGATTTCTGGATTCTATACTCTGTTCCATTGGCCCATGTGTCTGTTTTTATGCCAGTGCCATGTTGTTTTGATTACAATAGCTTTGTAGTATAGTTTAAAGTCAGGTAGAGTTAGGCTTCCAGCTTTATTTATTTGTTTATTTCCTCAGTATCACTTTGGCTATTCATGATCTTTTGTTATTCCAAATGAATGTGAAAATTGTTATTTGCATTTCTGAGAAAAATGTCATTGGAATTGATGGAGATTGTGTTGAATCTGTAGATCACTTTGGGTAGTATGGATGCTTTCACAATGTTAATTTTTCCAATCCAAGGGTATGGGTTATCTTTCCATCTTCTTGTGTGCTCTTTAATTTCTCTCAACAGTAGTTTGTAGTTCTTTTCATAGAGATTTTCACGTACTTGGTTAACTTAATTCCTAGGTACTTTTTGGGGGGAGATTTTTACAAATGGGCTAGCTTTCTTGATTTCTTTCTTTCTTTTTTTTTTTTTTTTTGCTAATTCATTGTTTGAGTATAAAAATGCTACTGATTTTTGCACATTGATTTTGTATCCTGCATCTTTGCTGAAATCATTTATCAACTGTAAGAGTGTTTTTGTAGAGCCTTTCAGCTGTTCTTTATATAGGATCATATCATATACAAACAGGGACAGTTTGACTTCATCTTTTCCAATCTGGATGACCTTTAATTCCTTTTCTTTCCTGATTGCTCTGGCTAGTACCTCTAACACTATGTTGAATAGGAGTGGTGAGAGTGGGCATCCTTGTCTTGTTCCTGTTCTTTAGGGAAAAGCTTTCATCTGTTTCCCGTTCAGGATGATATTGGCAGTGGGTTTGTCATATATGGCTATAATTGTGCTGAGATACTTTCCTACTATACCCAAGGAGTAGAGAGTCTTTATGATGAATGAATGTTGAATTTTGTCACATGCTTTTTCAGTATCTATAGGGATGATCATATGGCCTTTGTCTTTGATTTTGTTGATGTGATGCATCACATTTATTGATTTGCACATGTTGAACCAACCTTGCATCCCTGGGATGAATCCCACTTGATCATAGTGTATAATTTTATATATGTGTTGCTGTATTCTATTAGTAGTATTTTATTCATAATTTTTGCATCCATATTCATCACAGATATTGGCCTGTAGTTTTCTATTTTTGTTGTATCTTTGTCTGGTTTGGTATCAGGGCAATGTTTGCCTCATAGAGTGAATTAGGGAGAATGGCCTCTGTTTCAATTTTTTGGAATAGTTTGTAGAGAATTGGTATTAATTCTTCTTTAAAGGTTTGATAGAGTTCTGCAGTGAAGTCATCTGGTCCTGGGCTTTTCTTGCAAAACTCCTGATAACAGCTTCAATCTCTTTGATATTGGTGTGTTCAGATTTTCTGTGTCTTCTCAGCTCACTCTTAGTAACTAGTGTGTGTCCAGAAATTTATCCATTTCCTCCAGATTTTCAAATTTGTTGGCATATAGTTGTTTATAGTAGTCTCTAATGATTCCTTTGATTTCTGAGGTGTCAGCTGTAATATTACCTTTTCCGTTTCTAATTTTTGTTATTTGTGTCTTCTCTCTTCTATTTTTAGTTAGCTTTGCTAGTGGCTTGTCAATTTTACTTATTTTCTCAAAAAATCAACTTTTTTGTTTCATTAATCTTTTGTATCATTTTGGAGGTTTCTATTTCATTTAGTTCTGCTATGATCTTAATGATTTCTTTCCAACTACTAGCTTTGGGTTTAGATTGTTCTTTTTTTTCTAGTTCTTTAAGGTGAAGTGTTAGGTTGTTTACTTGCCATCTTCCTGTTCTTCTGAAGTAAGCATTTAATGTGATTAATTTCCCTCTTAGTAGTGCTTTTGCAGTATCCCACAGGTTTTGGTATGATGTGTCACTATTTTCATTAGTTTCAGTTAAGTTTTTTGATTTCCTGTTTAATATCTTCTTGGACCCATATGTCATTGAGTAGAATGTTGTTTAACTTCCATGTATTTGTATAGTTTCTAGAGTTTCATTTGTTATCAATTTCTAGTTTTAATCCATTGTGGTCTGAAAAAATACATGGAATAATTCCAATTTTTTGAATTTGTTGAGACTTGATTCATGACCTAACATGCAGTCTATGCTGGAGAATGGTCCATGTGCTGATGAGAAGAATGAATATTCTGAGGTTGTTAGATGGAATGTTCTGTAGATATCTGCCAAGTCCAATTGGTATCTGTGTCTTTTCAGTGGTGAATTTAATCATTTTACATTGAGTTGTTATTGAAAGGTGTTGCTTTCCTCTTGGCATTTTCTTGATTTTTGTTTGGATGTTTTAAATACCTTTTGTTCTGCTCTTTCTTATTTACTGTTTGTCTTCTTCATTTGTTGGTTTCTTGGAATGGTATATAAACATTTTTTTTCCTCTTTAGTGTTAGCATTTTTATTTTACTGGTGTTTTTTGTTCTTTCTTGAGTATTCATGGTAGTGATGATTGATTTCCAGGTACCAGAGCCAGTACTCCCTTGAGACTTTCTTGCAAGGCTGGTCATGTGGTAGTGAACTCTCACAGTTTTTGTTTGTCTGAGAAATATACTATTTGTCCTCCATTTTGGAAGGATAGCCTTGCTGAATAAAGTATTCTTGGATGACAGTTTTTATCTTTTAGTATTTTGAATATATCATCCCATTCTCTTCTGGCTTTTAGGGTTTCTGATGAAAAGTCTGATGTTAGTCTGATAGAGGCTCCCTTATAGGTGAGTTGATGCTTCTCTCTTGCAGCTTTTATTTATTTATTTATTTTGACTGGTAAGGGGATCGCAACCCTCTGCATGGTGTGGTCTGCACCACACTCAGCCAGTGAGCACACCAGCCATCCCTATATAGGAACTGAACCTGCGGTCTTGGTGCTACCAGCGCCGCACTCTCCCAAGTGAGCCATGGGGCCGGCTCTCTTGCAGCTTTTAAGATTCTCTCTTTGTCTTTGAGTTTTGCCAGTTTGACTATAACATGTCTTGGAGAGG